>NW_024739788.1:0-160000 GCF_018991925.1 Homarus americanus | reverse complement strand
AGGGTTAAGTCGTCGTACCAAGGGTTAAGTAGTACTCAAGGGTTAAGTCGTCGTACTCAAGGGGCTATATCGTCGTACTCAGGGGTTAAGTCGTCGTACTCAAGGTTAAGTCGTACCAACGGGTTAAGTCGTCGTACTCAAGGGTTATATCGTCGTACTCGGGTTAAGTCTTACTCAACGGGTTAAATCGTCGTACTCAAAGGTTAAAACTTTCTCAAAAAAGCATCTACCTTCCACGGTTATACATACATACATATTTAATATACCATACATACATACATACATACATACATCACGCAGAATTCTAACAAAGCATATCGACGCAGACAGCTCTGTTTAACACACACACACACACACACACACACACACACACACACACACACACACACCGCTGTCGCTATATGGACAGTATATAAGCTTTTAAATATATTATCATTGTTAATCCTTTTAAAATCAGGTGCATATTGTAGTTAATCCCTTTAAATCAGGTGCATATTGTAGTTAATCCCTTAAATCAGGTGCATATTGTAGTTAATCCCTTTAAATCAGGTGCATATTGTAGTTAATCCCTTTAAATCAGGTGTACATTGTAGTTAACCCCTTTAAATCAGGTGCATATTGTAGTTAACTTTAAATCAGGTTTATATTGTATATCCCTTTAAATCAGGTATATTGTAGTTAATCCCTTTAAATCAGGTGTATATTGTAGTTAATCCCTTTAAATCAGGTTTATATTGTAGTTAATCCCTTTAAATCAGGTTTATATTGTAGTTAATCCCTTTAAATCAGGTGTAGATTGTAGTTAATCCCCTTTAAATTATCTTTATGGGATTTCATGATCATCACTACGTCTACCCTTTGAAAGTTTGACAAAAGTAAGTAAAAATTTTAACCGAATAAATTATGTAAGATATTAAAAAGACCATTTCTTCAACTCTTAACTAAAGACCATAACTTCTTTAACATATATCCTGTACACTATATACTTGGAGGTTACAGTCTGTCTGTTTCTGTATATAACTGATTGGAGTTAAAGTTATATGGCTTCCTTCTCTCTTCTCTCCCTCACACTCTGTTTAGAATTCAAATTTGCAGTTCCCATTTAAAGTTCAATCTCCATATTAATTTCCACTTGCCTTGTCGAGAATATTCTTACATGTTCTATTTCTGTGACAATCTTACGGAGGATTGAATAACTTTGGAAGAGAGAGAGAGAGAGAGAGAGAGAGAGAGAGAGTTGTAATAATAATAGTTTACATTTTAATATATATATGGACAGCCTCAGTTAGTGATGTACTGTAGGTAGTAGTAGTGGTAGTGGTAGTGTGGTGTGTGTAGTGGTGGGTGTTGGTAGGGTATATGGGGTAGTGGTGGTAGTGGTAGTAGTGGTAGTGGTGGTAGTAGTGGTAGTGGTGGTAGTAGTGGTAGTGGTGGTAGTAGTGGTAGTGGTGGTAGTAGTTGTCATGTGGGTTGTGGTAGTTGGTATACTTTCTAACTCAGTGAAAGTTTGTCTGTGCGTTACTCCAGCTGGTGTTGCCAACCACTCCTTCACTACCAACCACAACCACAACCACTACCACAATCACTACCACAACCGTGACCACTACCAAATTCACAACCACAGATACAACCATACCCACGATGTTTACAACCATAGCTACCACCTTAACCATGACTACAACCACAACTACAGTAACAATAATAACCACAGCTATAATCATAACTACAACCAAACCCCCTTCCCTCCCCAATCAACCCACCAACTCCCACCAACCCCACCAACCCGCACCAACCCCACCAACCCCACCAACCACCCACCACCCCACCAACCCCACCTCCAATCCCCACCACCCCACACCCCACCCACCCCCACACCCCACCACCCCACCACCCACACCACCCCACCAGTCCCACCACCCCCACCACCCCCACCAACCCCACCACACCCCAGCACCACCACCCCCACCACCCCCACCACCCCCACCACACCCCACCACCCCTACCACCCCACCACACCACCACCCACACCACCCACCACCCCACCAACCCAACCAACCCCACCCCACCACCCCACCCCCACACCAACCCCACCACCCCACACCAACCCACCACCCCCACCAACCCCAACCCCACCACCCAACCAACCCCAACCAACCCCACCAACCCCACCCCACCCCCCACCACCCCACCACCCACCCCACCCACCACCCCACCACCCACAACCCCACCACCCACACCACCCACACCCACCCACCCCACCAACCCCACCACCCCACCACCCCACCACCCCACCACCCCACCACCCCACCACCCCACCACCCCACCACCCCCACCACCCACACCACCCACCACCCCCACCACCCCCACCACCCCACCACCCCACCGCCCACACCACCCCACCACCCACACCAACCCCCCACCAACCCCACCACCCCACCACCCCAACCAACCCCACCAATCCCCACCACCCACACCAACCCCACACCCCACCAACACCAACCCCACCAACCCTGCACCAACCCCACCAACCCCACCACCCCACCAACCACACCAACCCCACCACACACCCACCCACACCACCCCACCCCACCAACCCCACCACCCCCACACCCCCACCACCCCACCAACCCACACCACCCCACCACCCCACCACCCACACCACCCCCACCACTCCCCACCACCCCCACCACCCCACCACACCCACACCACCCCCACCACCCCACCACCCCACCACTCCCACCACCACACCACCTCCCCACCACCCACACCACCCCACCAAACCCACCACCCCACCCACCCCCCCACCCCACCACCCCACCAACCCCACCACCCCACCCCCACCAACCACCAACTCCAACCAACCCCACCAACCACCCCACCACCCAACCACCACACCCCAACCCCACCACCCCCTCACCACCCCACCAACCCCCACTCACCCCACCACACCCCACCCACCCCACACCACCCACCAACCCCAACCACCCCACACAACCAACCCCACCACCCCACCACCCCACCCCACCACCCACACACCACCCCCCACCACCACCACCACCCCACCACCCCACCACCCACACCACTCCACCACCCCACCAACTCCACCACCCACCACACTCCCACCACTCCCCACCACCCCACCACTCCCACCACCCACACCACCCCACTCACCCCCCCACCACTCCCACCACCCCCACCACTCCCACCACTCCACACCACCCCACCACTCCCCCCCACCACCCCCGCCACCCCACCACCCCCACACAGGAATATGTCCTCAGATTAGTGAAGATTCGTAACGTAGAATTCATAACCGTCGTGAATTAGTGTAAACGACGAGAGAGAGAGAGAGAGAGAGAGAGAGAGAGAGAGAGAGAGAGAGAGAGAGAGAGAGCACCGTAAACAGAGCTTAAGTAAGACTTGATTGCAGGTGGTTCAAGATGGCCGACAGGGAGAGATTTATACTGCGAAATTTAACACCTCAGACCCATATTATGCACCTACGATTGACTGACGGGGAGGCCCACTGCCTGGCCCTGTCCCATCCCGTCCCGCCCCGCCGCCCCAGCCTTAGCCTGACCAGCCCCAGGGGTCAAAGTCGCAGGGCGGACAAGGGGATGTGACCTTGTGGAGCCTCGCACGGTAACAAGGTTCAGATTTACGTGTTGGGCTGATAGAGATAACCCGGCCTGCTCCCAGCATCCCCCTGCCAGGCCGGGTGCTGATTATACCTGAGGGGAGCAGGGGTGAGATGAGGGGTCCTCACGCCCCTCACCTGGGTGCTGATTATAGGTTGAGGAGCTGAAGGATGAGGTGAGGGATAGGCAAAGATGAGGGAGGGAAGATGAGCGGAGGGAGTGGCCCGTGCCCTCCCCTCCCAGCCAGGTGTTGATTATAGGTGAGGGACAGAAGGAGGAGGGAGGGGATGGGGGTAGGAGGAGCCAGAGAGAGACGAGGGCCTACATGACACACACACACATACGCCTGCGCGCGCGCACGAGACACTCATAGAGGGAGTTCCTCCTTAATGCCAATGTTTACACACAATTTGTTTAAAAGACGAATGAGGTAAGCAGCACCTCTTACACCCGCTGCCAGGAGACGGTCGAGAAAAAACATTAAGTTTTTCCAAGTAGAGAGAACGACCATACCTTAACCTAACGTTGATAAGCAATATTAGGTTAGGTTATGGGTAGGCTAGGTTAAAGTTAACCTGGATCAGATTAAGATAGTTGTTAGAGTTAGGTTAGTTTCAGTTAAACTGGGTTAGGTTATGTTAGTTAAGAATAAACTCAGCTAGATTAAGAGTAGGTTAGGTTAAGCTACATGACTAATCACATTAACGTGACTGTTAATAATGTGTGTATTAGTTAGGAAGTAAATTAATCTTGACATTTCATCTAAACATTAAACAAAAATTAAAATGACAAAATAATAATAATAATAATAATAATATTTATAATCAGTAATAATAATAATAATAATAATAATAATAATAATAATAATAATAATAATAACAATAATAATAATATTTATAATCAGTAATATTTATAAATAACAACTTAAGTGAAAGTCTGAGTGAATGACCACGAAAGGCTGGAATAGGGGAGAGAGATTATGGGGGGCAGGTGAAGGTGGAGAGTTAGTACAGCCGAATAGTGAGGGAGGTAGAGGAGGGTAAGGAGATGGGAGGGAGGTAGAGGAGGGTAAGGAGATGGAGGGAGGTAGAGGAGGGTAAGGAGATGGGAGGGAGGTAGAGGAGGGTAAGGGAGATGGGAGGAAAGATTAGGGAGTAAGGAAAGATAAGTAGCGAGGAAAGGGGTGGTATTTGGAGCTGGGGCTGGGGGTCAAGGAAGGGGGAGGAGGGAGGTGTTGCCTTGTTGATATACTAGCGAGGTCAAGGGTTAAACACACACACCTGGCAGCTGGACCAGTAATCATCATAACACCTGTCTGCTGTACTGTACCTGCCCCTAGCATCACCCACCTGTGTTGTGTATACCTCACCACATCACTGCCACACCTCACCTTACAGCAGACCTCAGCAAAGGACAAGCTGTACTTAGGGTGTGAAATGATCAACCAATGAGAGTAAAGGTCCTAAATGATCTCATCTCCGACAGGAAAGTGCAGTTAATTGACCTTGATTTCCTACATTCTGCAGCAGGATCTGGGGCATTACTATAGACTTAACAATATTGAAGTACAAACACTTCCACAGCTGCCTTTTAGAGCAACGATCAGCGACTTTCAGGGATCACCTTCACTTAATCTTGATAGTCTCTTCATCCTCTGTAACCATAGCGACCCCCGCCCCGCCTTACCCCACCTCACATCACCTCACCCCACCCCACCCCACCCCCACCCCACCCCACCCCACCCCACCCCACCCCACCCCACCCCAACCCCCACCCCACCCCACCCCACTCCCCACCCCCACCCCACCCCACCTCACTCCAGGCGGTAGACAAAACAAGTGAACTGAGAACACTTAACCGAAAAAGTCGCAAGTGGACTCGAACACAAGATAGTGTGGCTACTACCCAACAGACACAAAGATCCGATAAGCTCGATAGATGAAGAAGTCGACGCTTGATAATAACAACAACCAACTGAGAGACCACTCATGTGAAGCATAACAAGACTCTGCCACACCCACAACACACACCAGAAATCACAGTCTTAACAAATTACTTCTAACTGTTGCAGCAGCTGGCCGCCGAGACCCAAGGGTTGGAACCTTGCCCACTGTGACGCATACAGTACAGGACGATAAGGAAAGCCAAGAACATCCAGAGAACTTAATAAACTTAGTGGGGTGAAACAACACACACACACAACACAACACAACACACACACACAACACAACACAACACAATACACACACACACACACACACACACACAACACAACACAATACACACACACAACACACAACACACACACACACACAACACAACACAACACACACACACACACACACACACACAACACAATACACACACACAACACAACACAACACAACACAAAGTGACCCAAGGGAATTCTGACAGAAGATCACAAAGCTAAAAGTGACTATCAATACCGACTCTCCCACCATATACAACACACCCGAGACAGGAAGACACCTTGAAGAACATAAGGCAAACTATGTAGTGTATCACAAACGAGGAGAAGACTGGTTTTAACACCTGCCAAGACCATCTTATCCACAGGGAGATCACAGTACTATACCTGGTGTCAACACAACTCGACCATCTCAACACTTAACCACCTCCATCACTACAGCAGAACTCAACAACAACCATTATAACCAACAACAATCTCAACACTACCCGGTTGGGTTGTCGGACATCACCAAGACAATCCTAAGACATAAATCATTTCTCAGTGCACAGTCTGGGGGCGGAGGTGACTCTGTTTAGCCTCAAGGAACTTACCACCAACATTGGAAGACGCCACCATCACGCTATCACCATCACGCCCGCTATCACCACCACACGCTATCACCATCACCCCCGCTATCACCACCACACGCTATCACCATCACCCAATCACCTTAACAGAAAAAACAGAGCCCCAATAGATTATATAGCCAGGTTTGAAGAACGAGGCAAAATCTCAGGGGAAAAATCATTACCACTCGGCCGAGACTCGACCTGGACAGTATAACAAGCTAATTCACAGACAATTTGGATTCAGAAGAGACGAGTCTACCTCATCCAAGATGGCCTTCACCCCTGGAGAAAATAATCAGAGACTTTAAGTTAACGTCAAAAGTGTTAAGGTGTTCAACAAAGTATGGCACTCGAAATATTATTCATGCAGCTTTTTGAACAACTGAAAAACAAGTTCAAAGTGGTTCAGAACACGGAAACTATTACCTATCGGTGTACTCCTCATGTCAGGGATGGTGTACTGTACCATGTTCAGAGTGATGTACTGTACCTCATGTTCAGGAGTGTGTACTGTACCTTATGTTCAGGAGTGGTGTACTGTACCTATGTTCAGGGAGTGGTGTACTGTACCATGTTCAGGAGTGGTGTACTGTACCCTCATGTTCAGGGAGTGGTGTACTGTACCTCATGTTCAGGAGTGGTGCAATTGTACCTCATGTTCAGGAGTGGTGTACTGTACCTTAATGTTCAGGAGTGGTACTGTACCCCCATGTTCAGGGAGTGGTGTACTGTACCTTATGTCTAGGAGTGGTGTACTGTACCTCATGTTCAGGAGGGTGTACTACCTATGTTCAGGAGTGGTGTACTGTACCTCATGTTCAGGAGTGGTGTACTGTACCTCATGTTCAGAGGGTGTACTGTACCTCAGGAGGAAAATAAAATTCTATGTTCAGGAGTGGTGTACTGTACCTCAGGCCAGTGTGTTGTTCCTAACTTTTTCATCATCTGCATCAACAACAGTCCACCACCAACTAGGGTAGAAAACTGAGGTATTATGTATGCAGACGATATTTGTAACTCACAGTCGCTGCCAGATCCAAGCACTAACACCACATGGAAGTTGAAAGAGTAAATACTTAAAAAAAAAAAGTATTTAAAATCCTCCTCCCAGAATTCACGTAGATATCTTACGGCGATAGAACACAAACGGTCCACAAGTCGACATCGATAACAAAATTAAACCGTCGTAAGCTTGTGGTCAGGGCGCCCAGCAGTCCACCCAGCTATGAATGGGTAACTAACTTTACTGTTCGGAAAGGTGAAGGTAGTTGAGTCCGTTGACGGCCATACTGTCACCTTTGAAAAAAAACAAGACTTGGTCACAGTGTGCTATATCTGCACTGCCCCTAACGGACCGTCAGGCTTACGGGATCTATTTTAATTTCACATTTATAAGATAACCTGCACTTACCAACCTTGTCGAGCTGAACAATAGTGAGGAAGTCAGCCAACCACTGCCTCCCTCACCTGTTCTTCACCTTCCACACCTCTCTCTCCTTCCTCTTAAGTATCAGTCTTCACACTTCAAGCAAATTATCGGTGTGTGTGTGTGTGTGTGTGTGTGTGTGTGTGTGTGTGTGTGTGTGTGTGTGTGTGTGTGTGTGTGTGTGTGTGTGAGACAGACATGCACACAGACTGAAGAAAAATAGGTGCGAGAAAAGCCAGTCAAGCTGTTACCCCACACACCCCACACACACCTCACCCCCAACACACCCTCACCCCAACACACTCACCCCAACGCACCTCACCCCAACACACCTCACCACACACCCTCACCCCAACACACCCTCACCCCAACACACCTCACCCCAACACACCTCACCCCAACGCACCCTCACCACAACACACCTCACCCCAACCCCCTCACCCAACACACCCTCACCACAACACACCCTCACCCCAACACACCTCACCCCAACACACCCTCACCCCAACACACCCTCACCCCAACGCACCTCACCACCACACCCTCACCCCAACACACACCTCACCCCAACACACCTCACCAACACACACCCTCACCCCAACGCACCCCACCACAACACACCTCACCCCAACACACACCTCACCACAACACACCCTCACCCCAACACACCTCACCACAACACACCACCACAACACCCTCACCCCAACACACCTCCACCCCAATGCACCCTCACCACAACACACCTCACCCCAACACACCTCACCCCAACACACCCTCACCCCAACCACCACACCGTAGTAACACACACTCACCCCAACACACCCTCACCCCACAACACACACCTCACCCCAACACACCTCACCACAACGCACCACACTGTAGTAACACACACTCACCCCAACACACACTCACCCCAACACACCCTCACCCAACGCACCCTCTCCCTCCTTGTCTCAGCATGTAGTGAGCGCACACCAAGGAATCTGGGAGTAACTGGACTTAATGCCTCGAACAAACCCAACACGCAGCAAGCACACACACACACACACACACACACACACACACACACACACACACACACACACACACACACACACACACCCGTGGCGTGAATACCAAGCAGGGAGGCAGCAATTTTACTTGGAATGGCGTGGAATGAGGGAGTGTGGCGGTGGTAGCCAGTGGTTCATGCCGGGAGGGGTCCACGCGTATCCCCGAAGCATCGTACGTTAAATATTTCTCACTTTAAATGGGGGATGATGAGAGAGTGTCTAGCTGGTGGCTCGTCTGGCAGGTAAAACATACAAATAAAACGTGTGTATGTTGGTCATAACGGGATATCATCGTAATGTGTTTGGCATCAGGAACAAATGCTGTTGAAATTTCATTATACTTAAGCCATAAAGATGAGAGAGAGAGAGAGAGAGAGAGAGAGAGAGAGAGAGAGAGAGAGAGAGAGAGAGAGAGAGAGAGAGAGAGAGAGAGCCTTAACAATACCGGGACTGGCAGGCTCTCCGATCAGTAGGTATTACGAGTCTTTAATAAGGACATTATATACATCAGTCATGGCTGTCATCTCGTGTACTGTCTCTCCTGCCATTACCGCCGTCAACTATTCATTATGATCATTAAGTGGAGTCAGTAACATCAGATGAAACTATTAGTATGCAGGGCGGCCATGGTCAGTCTTTGTGGTAGTTCATAGCTTCTTTATCTAGCTATCTTAACTACCACCACTACCATTATCATCACCAACCACCACTACCACCCTACCAATCTCACCACCCACCACCACTACTACTACCACCACTACCATTATCATCACCAACCACCACTACCACCCTACCACTCTACCACCACCACCACTACTACTACCACCACTACCACCATCATCACCAACCACCACTACCATCCCACCACCACTATTATCCTCTTCAATAACATACCCCACATAACATACCCCCACATAACATAATCCACATAACATACCCCACATAGCATACCCCACATAACATACCCCCACATAACATACCCCCACATAACATACCCCCACATAACATACCCCACATAACATACCTCCAATATCATCACATAACATACCCCACATAACATAACCCCACATAACATAACCCCACATAACATACCCCACATAACATACCCCCACATAACATACCCCCACATAACATACCCCACATAACATAACCACATAACATACCCCACATAACATAATTCACATAACATATACCCCACATAACATTTCCCCACATAACATACCCCACATAACATACCCCCACATAACATACCCCCACATAACATACCCCCACATAACATACCCCCACATAACATACCCCCACATAACATACCCCACATAACATACCCCACATACATACCCCACATAACATACCCCCACATAACATATCCCACATAACATACCCCACATAACATACCCCACATAACATAAATCCCCACATAACATACCCTCTACATAACATACCCCATAACATGCTCCCCCACACAACATACCCCCACATAACATACACCTACATAATATGTTCCCCACATAACATATACCCCACATGTGCCCACCACATTCCACATAACATACCCCACATAACATACCCCCACATAACATACCCCACATAACATAACATCACATAACATACCCCCACATAACATACCCCCACATACCCCACATACCCCACATAACATACCCCTACACATAACCCCCACATACACATAACATACCCCCACAACATACCCCCCACATAACATGACCATGCACATAACATACCCACATAACATAACATAACATCCCACATAACATAACATACATACCCCCACATAACATACCCCCACATAACATAACCCCACATAACACACCATCACAGCTCACGTTACTTCCCAAATACACATAATTTGTTTACAGTTTGGTAACAACCCTTAATTTGGTCTTCACATAGGCAGGTAAAGGTATGTTACAATAGGCAGGTTAGGTTAGGTTAGGTTAGGTTATAGGGTTGTACCTTTATGGTATGTAAATAAACAATTAGGGAGACACACTTTAGAGAGAGAGAGAGAGAGAGAGAGAGAGAGAGAGAGAGGGGGGGGGTGTACCATGATTCATAACGCTATAACATCACGTCTGGGGAAGGTGAGGAGCCGGAGCCGTCTCCTACCCTCCCCACCTCTCTCCTCCCCCACTCCACCTCCCCCACCCTCAATCCTCACCTCCCTCACCCTCCCTCACCTCCACCTCTGCCTCCTCACCTCTCTACCTCCCTCACCCCTCTACCTCCTCTCTACTCCCTCACCCTCTCTACCTCCCCTCTACCCTCCCTCCCTCTCTCCCCCTCTCTCCCTCACCTCCCTTCGTACTCCCAGTGTTTGTCCAGTCGTATCCAGTACCTGTCTAAGCTGAGTAAGGAGTATTGGAAGTTTTTTATTTATATATATATATATTTTTTTTTGTACTAGACGTCTTTTGAGAAATTATAATACACATGATATATTAACTAGTCTTATATCCGCCTCATTCTACATTATATAAGGCTGTCATGTTCTTTCTATCGTAGTTTATTTATCTAATTTACAATACCGCAAAACACACACACACACACACACACACACACACACACACACACACACACACACACACACACATACTATCATTCAGAAACAATATTTGTGATTCAAGGACCTGATCTGACCTTTGACCTGTCGTTAAGGTGATCGTCTCTCCTAACCTAACCATACCTACTTTAACCTAAACTAACCCAGCTAAACCTAACCTAACCCACCCAACCACCTCACCTGAGTTTAGGAATCATTGTGACTGTGTTTTTGTGGTCAGAGTGTTCCTTACGGCCACCTGCTGTGTGTTACTTAACCTTCCACGATACTTTACCTTATATGGCATTCACGTCGCTGTATATAAGGGCTGGTAAAACAAGCTGCCTCATAGTGTTAAAAATTTGTGGAATCAGAGTTATTCAGAAAGACATATTACCTGAGGATTAGACACCCTGACGTGGCCTTTTGTACAGTATATTTATCAAAACAACGACCCTCACACACATACACACTCAAACAAGTCGAACAAAGGAACAAATAATGAAACCAAGCAATGAAACAAAAACAAACAACCAAACAAACAAGAAAATACAAAACAACAAAAACAAGGAATACCAAACAATCAAACAATAACAAACACTCAAACAAGGAGAATAAGCAAACAAGACCTTTAGCTCACCAAAACAAGGCCCATTATACACCCAAACAAGGAGAGAGAAAAACAACACTCCAGCCAATGCCAAAATAAACAATTTCTTCCTCATGTGACAGCGGGAACAAGACAGAAACAATGGGTAATACCTCACGTAGGATCCATTACTCAACCTACAGCAGTCTAATGGGCGCAGGGAGGAGAGGACCATGGACTAATGCAGACAAGGGAAGGCCCAAGAACCTGCGTGCCTGGCCTGTAGATGACCCAACCTGCAGTGTGTCATCTTAACCCCACCCCGTCCTCCTCCTCCTCCTCCTCCTCCTCCCTCGATAAGGTTAGGTTAAGTTTCGTCGGTTACGTTAAGTTAGATTAGCGTTAGGATGGTTTTAATTTTTCTGGTGAAATAAATTGAGTTCTCTAATCTTCAGGAAAAATAAGCTGGGATGTCTAATCTTCAGGTGAAATAAGCTGGGGTGTCTAATCTTCAGGTAAAATAAGCTGGGGTGTCTAATCTTCAGGTGAAATAAGCTGGGATGTCTAATCTTCAGGTGAAATAAGCTGGGATGTCTAATCTTCCGGTAAAATAAGCTGGGGTGTCTAATCTTCAGGTGAAATAAGCTGGGGTGTCTAATCTTCAGGTGAAATAAGCTGGGGTGTCTAATCTCCGACTGCCTCCCACCACCCACCTCCCACTGCCTCCAACCAGGTGAGTGAGGGGAAGACAGGTGGCGGTAATGCTGTTATCAGGGAGAGAGAGGGAGGAGTGCTGTTATCAGGGGAGAGAGAGAGAGAGAGAGGAGGGAGTGCTATTATCAGGGGAGAGAGAGAGGGAGGGAGTGCTGTTATCAGGAGAGAGAGAGAGAGAGAGAGAGGGGGGAGGGAGTGCTGTTATCAGGGAGAGAGAGAGGGAGGAGGCTGTTATCAGGGGAGAGAGACAGAGAGAGAGAGGGAGGGAGCGCTATCAGGAGAGAGAGAGAGGGGGAGGGGAGGTTATCAGGGAGAGAGAGAGAGAGAGAGAGAGAGAGAGAGAGAGGAGGGGAGTGCTGTTATCAGGGGAGAGAGAGAGAGAGAGGGAGGGAGTGCTGTTATCAGGGGGAGATGGAGAGAGAGAGAGAGAGTTACCTGTATATAAGTGTTTACAGGTAATTAGTGGTGAAGGTAACGTCTGGCCAGGTAGGACCTCTGGCCAACACGGCGCCAGACACCAGCCCTTAACTACTACCCCGCGCTATGCACACTAACCACCCGATTTACACCCCTGTCCACACCCCCCACTCCCACTCTCTAGGGTGATGAAGGAGGGGTGATATTGCTGATCCCCTGCCAGACAATTGTTGTTGTTTATTGTTTTTGTTGACATTTTAATTCCTGTTTTATTATAATTCCTGTTTTCATTCTCATTCTTGTTTATATTCCCCCTGTTTATATTATGGTCATTTCAGTTGTTTATTTCCATTCCCATTCCAGTCATTTCAATTTGCATTCCCATTCCATCCATTCCTGGCCTTCCCTGTAATGGTGTAGAGGGAGTGCTGTTATCAGGGGAGGGAGAGGGATGTTATCAGGGGAGAGAGAGGGAGTGCTGTTATCAGGGGAGGGGAGGGAGTGCTATTATCAGGGGGAGGGGGAGGGAGGCCGTTATCAGGGAGAGGGAGAGGGAGCAAGCAGCATCAGGGGTGAGGGAGGAGCAGGCAGCATTTGGGAGGGGAGGGAGTGCTGTTATCAGGGGAGGGGAGGGAGTGCTGTTATCAGGGAGGGAGAGGAGTGCTGTTATCAGGGGAGGGAGAGGGTGCTGTTATCAGGGGAGAGAGGGAGTGCTGTTATCAGGGGAGAGAGAGGGAGTGCTGTTATCAGGGAGGGGGAGGGAGTGCTGTTATCAGGGGGGAGGAGAGGGAGTGCTACATCAGGGGAGAGAGAGGGAAGGGGAAGATAGGAAAAGAGATACGTGTAGAAGAGTGTATCAAGATATAGCGTACCTGTCCCTGTACCTGTCCCTGTACCTGTCCCTGTACCTGTCCCTGTACCTGTCCCTCACCTGTCCCTGTACCTGTCCCTGTACCTGTACCTGTCCCTGCACCGTCCCTGCACTCCCTACCACCTGCACCCCTGACCTCACTCCCTGACCCAGTCCCCTGCACCGTCCCTGACCTGTCCCTGTACCTGTCCCGTACCTGTACCTGTCCCTGTACCTGTCCCTGTACCCGTCCCTCACTGTCCCTGCCCCCTGACCGTCCCGTAACTGTCCCTGACCTGTCCCTCACGTCCCACCCCCTGCACTGCCTGTCCCCTGACCTGACCTGCCTGCACTCCACCTGACCGTCCCTGACCTGTACCTGTCCCTGCACCTGTCCCTGTACCTGTACCTGTCCCTGTCCCCTGCACCTGCCTGTACCTGTCCCTGACCTGTACCTGTCTGACCTGACTGTCCCTACCCCCCCCCCACCCACCCCACCCCCCCCCACCCCCCTGTCCCCCTGCCTGTCCCCCTGTCCCTGACCTGTCCCTGACCTGTACCTGCCTGACCTGACCGTCCCTGACCTGTCCCCTGTCCTGTCCCACCTGTCCACGTCCCTGTACCCGCCCCTGTACCTGTCCTCCTGTACCTGTCCCTGCACCTGTACCCGTCCCTGTACCTGTCCCTGCACTCGTCCCTGTACCTGTCCCTGCCTGTACCCGTCCCTGTACCTGTCCCTGTACCTGTCCCTGCACCGTCCCTGACCTGTCCCTGTACCGTCCCTACCCCCCTGCACCCGTCCCCCCCGTACCTGTCCCTGTACCCCCCCTGTACCCGTCCCCTGTCTGTCCCCTGTACCTGTCCCTGCACCCGTCCCTGTACCTGTCCCTGTACCTGTCCCTGTACCCGTCCCTGTACCTGTCCCTGCCTGTCCCTGTACCCGTCCCTGTACCTGTCCCTGTACCTGTCCTGACCTGTCCCTGTACCCGTCCCTTCCCATAATAATGGTTGCCCCTCATGTAACGAGGATGGCCGGCCCAAGAGGCCACCCTAGGCGTGAATTTGTTTAAGGTGAGGCTGTAGCCAACACAACAACCACCCTGATTTTGACCCAGTGTCAAGGAATAGTCCGAGAAGACCGGACAACTCGCCAACTGCCCTGGCTAGCCATTACCCCGGAACACGATCCGCAAATCAATTAACATCCAGGTCCTTAATTACTGCTGGGTAGACAGAGGCAAATGGCGTAAGAAAAATGCCCATAGTTTCACCCTGTCCGAGGATCGAACTCGTGTCCGCTCGCTTGCGAGCAGAATGCACCACAGGTCGCCGATATATTGGATTTGTCTTACGGATTGTCCATTGCCAAGCTTCTCCTCCTGAAGGGGACCCACACGGCAGTGATCATTTACATACACTTAAAGATCAACCTCAGAGGAAAGTAATAGGTTTAGGTGTAGGGTGGTCGAGTGGATACAGTATTAGTTTTCTGTTCTAAGGGTAGCTGGTTCCATCCCGGGGTACTCCTAATCCACCCAGTTGTAAATGGATACGAGGGACTCTGTCTGCATGTCCGTCCGTCCTTGAGTAAGGTAAGAGAGCAAGCCTTCCTTGTCACTTATCCAGACACACAGTACAGTACAGTACCGTATAATCACCCGCACTGTCAAACATAACACACTTCCTCACGTGATCTGCCTCAACTAGACAAACACTCCTTTCAAAATCGTGATTTTTCGGAATTTTTAATTTATTTGCAGTAAATTTGACCACAAACTTGATCTGAAGTGTTTTAGCCCTCAGCAGTTCGGTGTGTCGGATGTATGTATGTATGTATGTGTACAGGAAGTCTTAGCCAGTCAGTGGTAATATGTATGCGTACAGGAAGACGTGTATAGGTGTGTGCTACCCACAGGGTGGTGTGATGAGCCTAGTGCGGTAGTGTTGAGGTGCAGCTGTGCTTGCTACTCTTACTCTTTCAGCTACTGCCGCCGGCCAGCCCCTGTGGTGAAAGGGGAGAGCAGAGTGAGTAAATCTCTCCCTGCCGGTACACAGCCTCTCCATCACCAAGACCCTTCAGTGCCTCCTCGTGGCAACATACGGTAACTGGGTGTCTTACGACCCCAGGCAGATTCTGTAAGGATCTCAGGAGCAGCAGTGGGTCCCAGAGGTACGGTGTGCAGGCCCGCCAGCATCACGCCCCAACTAACCTACCCAACCACGCATCTCCCCCCACCCCATGCCTTGTGGAGGTAGTCCGGGAGGACATAAGGCTAAAGGGCTCATTACACAAAGCCGCAGTTGGGTGACCCGCGACAGGCAGACTCTGACTAAATGGAGCTGTGGCAGTCCCTTGTAATATTGGTCACCTGAAGGTCGTCTCGAGTCTGCTCTTGCCACTGGAACTTGGTGATCAGGACCAAGCTGGTGATGGTGGGGTCAGCTCACCCGGACCCCCTTCACCGCGCAGGCAAACTGTTTCATTATGTCATTTCCATTGTCCTCAACACAACTTTACAGTCCTGTGGCGATGAGATAGAGTGACGGGGACAGGTCAAGGATGTTGCCGGAAGTCACTAGCCCGGTTCTGCAAGCTGGCGGCATAGGAGTGATGGTCATTGGCTGGATGGGACAAATGAAACGCACCTCTCTGGCGAGGACTCGCTGACAGAAGTGGGAGAAGGCTACATCTTTATCTGGAAAGGTACCAGAGGACCAACGCCCACTACACGGCGTGGGACTTGTTGTCTGTCGCCATCCCACAGTACCAGAAACTCCATTTGAGCCAACTGAAAGACGGATTATCATGGCGCATCCTTCTCACTAAAGGGCGCTATGCAACCCTTCTCAGTATCTATGCACCAACATTAGACGCTGACATTCTAGCCAAAGACTCATTTTACGAGTCACTGGACCTTGCTCTCACGGGACCTCCATAACGACACAGTCATAATCCTCGGTGACTTAACGCAAGAGTCGGTACAGACTCACCTATGGGACGGTGTTCTGTTTCGCCAAGGCATCGGCAACATGAACAACAATGGCCTAAGACTCCTCTCCTTGTGCTCAGAACATAATCTATAATCTAGTCGTGTGTAATAATAATAATAATAATAATTAACGGTTTATTGAAAGAGCTTGGCAGCCGGAAGGCTGAAAATATACAATTACATAATTGGGGAATGGGTCTCTTGATTTACAAATGATATACAGGTAACATAAGTGATACAAATATGATAATTAATAATTAGGTGTTGATAATTTTTACAATGGTTGGGACTGGGCTGTTCTTATAGCAATCAGTTAGTGCTTGTATGGGCTGGATGCGGTTGGGCAGGTGTGTGGCCACGTGGCCAGGACAGTAGCTTGGGGCAATGTGTCTGTGTGTGTGTGTGTGTGTGATGTAAAGAGAGTGAGTCAGGAGACACGATAAACCTCCTCAACACCCTGAGTGAATGAGTTGTGTTGGCCGAGTCTTGGTGTAACTGTGGTGTTAGTGTTAGAAGTTATTTACAGTGTTTGAACTTATATCAACCACTTTGAATTTGTGTTCGTACATCGCATGACCCTTTTGAAAACTTAATCCAGGATACAATTTATACAAAAAAATACCTCCATAGTTGCCCATCTTTCACTACGACGTAAATATGGAGTCAGAATGACCCTAAAAGTACACTGAAATTCTACCCGAAACCATTCTCTCATCCCTTGTGTTGGGAAAAAAAATAATAATATTAAGAATTATTGTCATATTTAGACCCGACGCCTCACCCAGTTAGCATGTGTTTAGGGGAGTATTGGCGCCTCTGATGTAGCCAAGACATTCACAAAAAACTGTCTAAATTACCGTATTAAGGCCGGACATGCTCTCACTATCATCCTGGACGTAAGACTTGCTTGTAAATGGTGTCTTGAGAAGGTGCTTTCATCTCCTCTCAAGAATTTAACTCAGAATAGCATATAACTTTTTCTTCAAGTAATATAATCTCATTTACCGCCTTACAGCCAGTTCAGGGACGCTGACGAGAGATGTTAACTGTTAGTATAGTAAGAGTATTATAGCAGCTGACAGTCCACCGCAGGTAAACATGGGAGCTAACCTTCTTCTAAAAACCTAACCAAACCTAACCTAACCTAACCTAACCTAATACCTTGCTTAATTCACCTTGAAGATTAGTCATTATGGCACTGACTTAATCCTAATCCCCCAAGTGGCATACCCCTTGAGTACGATAACATGACCCCTTGAGTACGATGACATAACCCCTTGAGTACGATGACATAACCCCAGGTACCATAACATGACTCACCCTTAATTACGATAACATGACCCTGAGTACGATGACATAACTATAATCGTACTCAAGGGTATATATCATAGCTGTACAGATCACACAACACGAGTACATTGTTGACATATTTACATCACTCCTCTGTTACACATCAAAGGGTCGACGACTTGGTCAGTTTTCCTCGTCGCTGTTAATGTGGGGTAGATCAAACAAGATCAGCACCTGTGTTTCCTGGTGATGCCGCTAATTAGGGGAGAGACTTTAAAGGAACTGCATTATCACATCTTGTTGGAGCCGCTGACTTAACACCAGGCCTCTTGCTCCCACTGGTCTTGTGGAATTTGAAGAGATTGATGGTGGATATTTAAATTGAAGCACAGGTCATATGTAATTGTCATCATAAAACGCGTCTTCCAGGTCAATTTGGGAGAAAAACATATGCTTTGATCTGATGAGACAGACAGACAGACAGACAGACAGACAGACAGGCAGATAGATAGATAGACAGATAGACAGACAGACAGACAGATAGATAGATAGATAGATAGACAGACAGACAGACAGACAGACAGACAGACAGATAGATAGATAGATAGATAGATATATAGACAGGCAGACAGAAAGGCAGACAGACAGATAGACAGACAGACAGATATTATGTGTACAATATAATCAAGAGGTTATAATGGTATACACAAACGTATCAGAATGCAAGTATATAATTATTACTGTTTGAGAGACTGAGAGTGAAAAAGACTGGTAGTTTAACAGTTATGAACCTAATGACCACAACCACCTATACTCACCACTACTACCACCATAACTGCCTACTACTACTACACCTACCACACAATAACTACCACTACTACCACCTATAACTACACTACCCCACACTACTACCATAACTACCACAACTACACTACTACCACTACTACCCACTACCATAACTACCACTACTACCACTACCTATACCACTACTACCACCCTACTACCACCATCCACTACTACCACAACTACCACCACTACTACCACCATAACCTTTCTTTACCACTACCACTACTCCATCTCCTACTCCCTACCATAATACTACCACACCACCAACTACCCTACTACCCACCACTACTACCACCATAACTACCACTACACCACCTCTCCTACCCACCACAACTACCATAACACACCACTACTACCTACCATAACTTCTACCTAACTACCACTACTATACATCCATAACTACCACTACTTACCCAATAACTCACTTACTACTTTCTACCACAACTACCACTACTACCCACCACTACTACCATACCAACTACCACTACTACCACCACTACTACCTAACTACCCTACCATAACTACCACTACTACACTACCACAACTACCACTACTACCACCACTACCACTACTACCCACTACTACCACTACTGCCACCATAACTACCACTACTACCACCACTACTACCACCATAACTACCACTATTACCACGAACTACCACTACTACCACACCACCAACACCACTACCCACCATAACTACCACTACTACCATACCATAACTACTACTACCCTACTACCACCATAACTACCACTACCACCACCATAACTACCACTACTACCACACCATAACTACCACTACTACCACACCATAACTACCACTACTACACACCATAACTACCACTACTACACACCATACTACTACTACACAACTACCTTGACTACCATCATAACTACCACTACTACCACACCATAACACCACTACCACCAAAACTACCACAACTACCTCTACCACCACCAAGTGAAGCAGATTGCTTCTCCAACACACGTCCCCAGGTACCGGTGTAGTACTCCAGGGTACTGGTGTAGTGCCCACGTCCCCAGGTACTGGTGTAGTGCCCACGTCCCCCAGGTACTGGTGTAGTGCCCACGTCCAGGTACTGGTGAGTGCCTCCCTTAGGTACTGGTGAGGGCTAAGGGTCACATCACTACCAAAGTTACTTGGGATTCCGCAACTAAAGACCAATCTAACTCCACATTTAGCTTACATAAACAGCTAAAACAAAGGCATATCACAATACTTTCAAGTTAGCTGGCATACCACAGCTTGAACCAGCACGTAAGAGATCTCAAGCTTGACAAATACAGCGGATATAGGCCAGGGCTTATTATATATCAGCTAAGGTACAAGTATGCTGGTGAGTATAGCGGGTATGTTTATGACGTATCCCGTATAAGTGGATCAGGGGGGAGGGTTGGGCAGGTAGCCTAATATATGCGAGTATGTTGGTGGGGTCAGCGGGGTATGTTGTGATGGGGGTATGTGCCCCTACACGTTGGTGAAATGCACACACACACACACACACACACACACACACACACACACACACACACACACACCAGGCTGAGGAGGCTTCAGTTGTACTAATTAATGCAAACAATGAGCCACAGTTTGTTCCTAAGACTCTCCATCAAACTCTCTCAGCTTCCCAGAGTCTTGTGTGAGTCTATTCCTTAAACGGATCACCTAAAGATTAAACACCCCAATGTTACCTTATTTTGTCTTTAGATTTAGGTGAGGGCAGTGTCAGGTGAGGGCAGTGTCAGGTGAGGGTAGTGTCAGGTGAGGGCAGTGTCAGGTGAGGGTAGTGTCAGGTGAGGGCAGTGTCAGGTGAGGGTAGTGTCAGGTGAGGGCAGTGTCAGGTGAGGTGGAGGTGTCAGGTGAGGCAGTGTCAGGTGAGGGCAGTGTCAGGTGAGGTAGTGTCAGGTGAGGCAGTGTGTCAGGTGAGTAGTGTCAGGTGAAATAGCGTCAGATGGTGGCGTCAGTGAGGTGAGTGTCAGGTGAGCAGTGTCAGGTGAGTAGTGTCTGGTAGGGGCAGTAATCAGGTGAGGCAGTGTCAGGTGAGGAGTGTCTGGTGAGGGCGTGTCAGGTGAGGTGGTGTCTGGTGAGGCAGTGTCAGTTGAGGTAGTGTCAGGGTGAGGTGGTGTCAGTTGAGGCAGTGTCGGAGGGTAGTGTCAGGTAGAGGCAGTGTCAGGTGAGGGCAGTGTCCAGTGGTGGTCAGGTGGTAGTGTCAGGTGAGGTAGTGTCTGGTGAGGGCAGTGTCAGGTGAGGTAGTGTCGGTGAAGTGTCAGGATTAGGGCAGTGTCAAGTGAGGCAGTGTCAGATGAGGGCAGTGTCAGGTGAGGACGATTATCAGGTGGGAGACAGTAGTCAGGTGAGGTAGTGTCAGGTGAGGTGTCAGGTGAGGGCAGTGTCAGATGGGGCAGTGTCTGTTGGGGGCAGTGTCAGGTGGGGGCAGTGGGTGAGGTGAGTGTCAGTTGGGCAGTGACAGGTGAGGTAGTGTCAGGTGAGGAAGTGTCAAGTTAGAGCAGTGTGTCAAGTGAGGCAGTGTCAGATGAGGACAGTGTCAGGTGAGGACAGTGTCAGGTGAGACATGTCCAGGTGGGGCAGTATCAAGTAGAGGTCAGTGTCAAGGTGAAGTGTCTCGGGTGAGAGTGTCAAGTGAGGCAGTGTCAGGTGAGGGCAGTGTCAGGTGAGGCAGTGTCAGGTGAGAGCAGTGTCAGGTGAGGCAGTGTCAGGTGAGGGCAGTGTCAGGTTAGAGCAGTGTCAGGTGAGGGCAGTGTCAGATGAGGGCAGTGTCTGGTGAGGGCAGTGTCTGGTGAGGGCAGTGTCAGGTGAGGGCAGTGTCAGGTGAGGGCAGTGTCAGGTGAGGGCAGTGTCAGTGTTGCCAAAGAAAACTACCGTGTGATTATATAGGAGAATGATATTAATGGTGCATAATAAGCGGGGCAGAGTGGCCAGTGAACAGTGTTTGTAACCCTGCTCTCCGGACTGGTTGAATTACTGAGGAATGTTGGAGAACTCTCTCTCTCTCTCTCTCTCTCTCTCTCTCTCTCTCTCTCTCTCTCTCTAGCTGAATAGAGTTAATTTTAATTAATTTGACCTTTTTATGGAAATTCAAATTGCTGTGTACTGAGTCAATATTTCGTGAAAGTGGAACCTGGCCGTAATATATTTAACCTAACCTAACCTAAACTAACCTAACATAGCTTAACCTAACCCAACCCAAGTGACGGTTTCTGTCTCCCGTACGTCTTTTCCAGTACTGTCTAATTACATGATTTCACCTCTGTCCCTGTCTGTTTGCCTATCAATCTTTTATTTTACCTGCCTTTCTATCTGTCTCTGTCTATCTGTTCGCATATATGCTTGTTCTCCCTCCCTCCCTCCCTTCTCCCTTACCCGTTAGGTAAGTCATCCTCCAGTTTATATCACAAAGCCTCATCATGACTTCACTCCCTGTAACGTCACCGAACTTGGGATGTATCAAAGACGTCACCAAGTTGATGACGTCACTTGAGAAAGACCAAACTGAATCTTTTATTATTATTATTATTATTATTATTATTATTATTATTATTATTATTATTAGTAGTAGTAGTAGTAGTAGTAGTAGTAGTAGTAGTAGTAGTAGTAGTAGATTCTGGACACGGGGACAGTGAGCCTTCTTCAACATCAGGATTTTTTATTCCATGGCCGCATGTCACCGTAACTTAGCTCTCGATGCTGCACACAGGGGGAACGAGAACGACAAGATAAGGGCATATGGGGAGAGAATTCAGAACGTTGATCAAGGAAGTTTACTCCTCTAGTGTTCACAACCCTGGTGGGATGGGGACCCGCGCAAGATGCTTCTACGCCAGACTCGCGGAGGTGATCTCCGAACAGAAGCAGCAGCCCAGAAGTTATGTTACAGCCTGGATGAGATGTCGACTGTCCTTCTCTCTCCTTAGGTCGGTTTTCTCTACCTCAGGGGAACGAGAGCATCGGCCCCAAAGCCGACAATGGTTGCAGATATTGACTATGAGGCAACAGTCACTGAATGCTGCATAGATCTGCGGCTCAACTAACTCAACACAGCTAGGGTAGCTACTTATGTATTAGGATATTTAATATTAAGGTAATAAAATGGCAGCGAAGGTGTGGCTATTGGGGGAGGCTGGAGGCCACGTTAAAAAAAAAGTAATAGTAGTAGTTGTGACGTCATTCGTTTTCTTGTTACGTCATACGCGTGTCAGTGGGAAAGTCTTTTTTTTATATCCGCTTTACACACACACACACACACACACACACACACACACACACACACACACACACATACACAAATTAACAATAACTTGTAATAGACCAGTGTATTCACTCCCAGTAAACACTACTTCCTGCACTGTCACTATGTTGAAATGAACTGTAGTTTGAGCTTTTCCCCATCTAGTTATTATATATCTTATTTGTATCACTTATGTTACTTGTATATTACTTATAATTCGAAACCCATTCCCCAAATATGTAACTGTATATTTTCAGCCTTCTGGCTGCCAAGCTCTTTCAATAAACCGTTAATTATTATTATTATTATTATTATTATTATTATTATTATTACACACACACACACACACACACACACGTTTACCTGTGACGTCACTTGTTTACTTCTGGCGTCATATCCGCCTCGTAAATTTATGCGTTTTCTATGTTAATTTTCGGGATGACTGTGTTATTTTGTAAGTAATTTGTCTCAAAGTTGATTTATAACTTAGGGAGTTTTGGCCAGGTGTTGCTGAACAAATACATAGGTAGACACATACACACACCCGACAAGATTAGGTTAGGTTCGGTCAGGTTAGTTATAGAGTACAGTTCAGTAACAGTGTAGTCTTCAGATGACGGACCTCTATCTAATGGACAACTCCCCTCCATATAGTTCGTTAGATAAAGGTTTCACACGTAACGGACTGACTGCCACTGTATAAAATAATTCAATGTGGATCTGGCCACTTACTGTACACACACTATAGCATTATGTCTCTGAGTCACAGTTTATACTACCCCTTTTACCTCACCTTTTGGTTCTTATGCTTCACAAACTTTCAAAACGACCGATTAAATAAATACGATACTTATTTTATTGTTGTCTCGTCCGCTATAATGAGTTAAAACTTACGGCACAATGAACTAGTTTTTTTTCCTCACTGGAGACTTAACTTTTATTTTGGTGTTGGCGTCTAGTAAATATTAGTCATATATTTTCACGGCCATGGATTATATAGGGCCATGAACTATACTAGGTGGGTTAATCTTCAGGTGAAATGAACTGGGGTGTGTTATCTTTCGGTAGTCCCAATAAACCACTGGAACCGTTGTAAGAATAAGCGGAAATATAAGTAGTGGAGAGAGAGAGAGAGAGAGAGATTGGAAGAAGACTCAGGAGGAAAAGAGGAATGAAAGGAGAAGAAAGTAATAATAATAATAATAATAAGGGCAGTTAGCTCACAGCATCAGCCAAACTCGCCACCTTCTTTTTTTTCCCTCAAAACTGACAGGTAAATTATATGCGGGGTTAATTGATGCCGTATCTTCGTTTTCTTCTTCTCCTGCATTATCCTTTTACTCTATCTCTTATTCCTCCTCCTCCTCCTCCTCCTTCCTTCATTCTTCTGAGTCCTATTAATAGTATAACAACAATAATATATAACTATTATTTCTAATTCTTTCTTTGCTTCTCCTTATTGTTCTTATTATTGAATTACAATAACATTTCGTCAGGTTAACATTAGTATTTACGTTAAAAACAAAAGAGAATCACAGGTGGTACCGGAAGCCTCAGTGATCCGGTTAATAGTAATTGAAACCTTTAATAAGATGTAACAGCTTCAGTGAAATAGTATTTGAACCTTAAAGAATGACAATCTTGAAAATATAAGAAAAAAAAAGGCAGTTGGTAAGGTCGCTTTGTAACCTTCACAACAAGTTATGGTCAGTGGAGTGACACCGGGACGTCTTTAAGCTTATCACAACACGATCTGTGGGTGAGGTGAAGCCAACATGACAACAACACACAATCCCGTTAAAATCTTAAAGGGTAAAAAACAGACTCGGTAAAACCTGAGAGTAACAAGATAAAACAGATGACGGTCGGGAGGAAAAAAAGTGGAATTTAATATAAAATGAACAGTTTTGGCTGGAGAAAAGTAGGAAGCCAAACTGAGTCAGCTGACAAGGGCAGTTCACTGACCTCTGACGTACAGTACAGTAAAATATTATACAAGATGAACTCTGCAGATGATGAAACAAAAAAGAAATGTAAAATGTGTATTATGGTGATTCAATTACTGAAAATACATAAATTATGTTTGACTTCAGTTAGAAAGTTTCCATCTGGAGAAGAAACCTGGGCGTGTTTCTCCTAGGTCGCCGTTTCAGTAGTAAAAGCTGCAGTAATTATCCAGTCGGGCAGCATAGCGTCCATCACACTCCATCATAATGACTCTCGCCTCATCATGGAACAAACACTTTTCCGAGAAATCAGATGCACTTTCTTGCTAATCTTCAGTAGCAGAATAGCGGTAGAGCGGCACAAGGCCAGGCAGCATGCACCCGTCCATAACATACCACTAGCCATACCTCCTACATCACCGTACCCAGTCTTTATGCCTCTCTCACACCCCTCCATACCGATTGCACAACGGTTCGTTCCTCGTCTACTCCAGTTGCACGTCTATGAGCGATAAAATGTGGTTCACTTGTGCAGCCTAGAGCAGTTACTTCACTGGCGTCCCCTCGCCCAGTCCTGCCAACGAACACAGCTGTTGATAATGGATTTCTGTCTTGAATTTCAAACAAAGACAACCTTGTGAATATATCAGAACCTGAGTTTCATCGTTAATGCTGAAGAATATTTTTTTAATTTATTTTAATGATATATATTAAGTATAAGAAGTACTGTGTATGGGTTAAGAGAATCAATATACGCACGTGTGTGGTGTAAGATGGGAAGCTGACCTGGAGGAGTGGCAACGCTGGTCCACACAAGGTAAACACAGCCTGCCAGACGGGGACTCGACCCAGCAGAAAAATAAATGGATGCTTTAAGAAATACGTTCCAAAATTGATGCATGGAAAGCTACATATCTATACTTATGTTTGTTTGGCTAATGAATGCAAAGGCAGGGAGAAAAATGGTGTCTGGTTGGTTGTGGTGGGTGAAGGGCGGGAAGCGTGCCAGGCTACTGTAGACCCGTGCGTAGTGGTGCAGGACTTACCTACAAGAAACTGGGGAAATATTGATTAAAACGGCAGACGATGTGTGTGTGTGTGCGCGCGCGCGCGTGTATGTGTGCGTGTGCGCGCGCACAT
Organism: Homarus americanus; assembly: GCF_018991925.1. NCBI lineage: Eukaryota > Metazoa > Arthropoda > Malacostraca > Decapoda > Nephropidae > Homarus > Homarus americanus. The sequence continues at coordinate 133,460 of NW_024739788.1, read as the reverse complement.
GATGGTGCAATACGTCTAGTGTGGCAGCAGTGTGTTAGTGTTAAGGTGCAAGCACTGCTTGCTTCCTCTGGCTTTCAGCTACCGCCGCTGGCAAACAGGGAAGTAACTTGGGTAAGTCCTCCTCACCATCAAGACTCCTGCTGTGCCTCCTCGTGACAACACACGGTAACTGGGTGCCTCGTGGGCCCAGGCTAGACCAGCAGGGGATTTCGGAGCAGCAGTGGTCCCCAGAGGGACGGCGCATAGGCCCACCGGCATGTGGACACGTCCTGGCGCCTACCAACCACTGCCCCGCTGCCTTATGGATTGACCTTGGTAGGTATAAGGCTACGGGAGTAAACACCGAACGAAAAAATCTGCGGTGGAGTCCTGCATGCTTACAGAGCTCCAACAAGACCCCCAACGGCGGTATAGGCGAAAAAGGTGACCAACATGGGAACCCAACGACAACACCGGCAGACGAAGGCAATGCGTGATGGACAGGCTACTAAGGCGAAACCCAACAAACTGGACTATCAGCAGTCCATTGCAACTCTCCCTCTCCCCAGTCATTGCAACACTTGCACCACTGGATCAGGAAAAGGGAGAGCCAAGATGTGTGGTTGCAGCCTGCGGTCCTCCCTCACCACATAAATCACCTCACGCGCAGCCATCATCCAGCTCATCATACTTCTCATCATCATCAAAACCCCTATATTGTATCAAAGCTGGATGATTGTCATACTCGTACAGCAAAGTATTAGTAGCAGTATGTGTGTGTTCCAGTCCCGGCCGTGCCTGTAGACCGTAGAGGAAGGTTAATGTGGTGATACAAGGCATTTATTTTGTTTTTGCTTTCACACACACACACACACACACACACCCACACACACGCACACCTACACACACACACGCACACACAACTACACACACACACACACACACACACCTACATGCACGCACACAGACACACACACAAGGAACTAAGAGTATTCAGAGTAAATCGACAGAGGAACCTGTCAAAGATTTATAAAGATTCGACATGACTGAGATTTGACCACCCACTAAGCCTTCCACGTGTGTCATGGCGTCGGCGAGAGAGAAGAGAGAGAGAGGAGGAGAGAGAGAGAGAGAGTGGAGTCTGCAATTAGGATTTAGAAAGGCGCAAAGCCAAACACAGGAGGATACCTGAGGATTTGAGAAAGTATAAGTGGAGAACAGTGAGGGAGAGTGAAGGAGAGAAAGGTAGATGAAGTGAGATAATGAGAGCTGAAAGATAGAAGTGAAGAGAGAGAGAGTGAGTGAGAGGGAAAGAGCGATGAAGGATGAAAATGAGAGAGAGAGAGAGAGAGAGAGAGAGTGAGAGAGAGGGGGTACAGAGGCCCAAGATGGGTAGCTTCTGGGTAGTCCTAATAAGCACAATTTCTACATCTAACTACAATTAGCCCACTTGTAGTCAGGCCATGGATCCCCCCACCTCTCCTACCCCCCAACCTCTTGTCATTAATGTGTCAGCTGTCATATTATAGTAATTCGTATGTTTGGTCGTGTTTGCGTCTGATTATAATTGACCTTATTTACAGCAGTTTGCACCTACGATTTTTACAGCAGTTTACACCTACGATTTTTACCAGCAGTTTACACCTACGATTTTTACAGCAGTTTACACCTACGATTTTTACAGCAGTTTACACCTACGATTTTTACAGCAGTTTACACCTACGATTTTTACAGCAGTTTACACCTACGATTTTACAGCAGTTTACACCTACGATTTTTACAGCAGTTTACACCCACGATTTTTACAGCAGTTTACACCTACGATTTTTACAGCAGTTTACACCTACGATTTTTACAGCAGTTTACACCTACGATTTTTACAGCAGTTTACACCTACGATTTTTACAGCAGTTTACACCTACGATTTTTACAGCAGTTTACACCTACGATTTTTACAGCAGTTTACACCCACGATTTTTACAGCAGTTTACACCTACGATTTTTACAGCAGTTTACACCTACGATTTTTACAGCAGTTTACACGTGTGACCTCACTCGTGCCTATTTACAACTTCGTCTTCTGAGGTGATTTACAAACATGACCTTTTAGTACTGCTATTTACAACAGGATCTTCTTTGGGAATTTACAACAGTTCATTTACAGTTATTTACCAACGTGTTTAGAATCCGTGTTTATAAGTTATTTAAGAGACAGATAGATACACAGACAGATAGACAGACAGGGAGACAGACAGATGACAGACACAAACAGTAGAAGACAGACAATGAAAGATAGACGGACATAGGCAGTAACAGACAGACAAAGGCAGACAGACAGAGATATAGACAGACAGACAGTCTAGAGAAAACTGTATTTCTCTGTCTGTCTATCAGCCTATCTGTGTTTGTCTGTCAGTCTATGTTTGTCTGTCTGTCTGTCTGTCTGTCTGTCTGTCTGTCTGTCAGCGGCGTCAACACACAACAAGCGTCACACCAAGTTAATGAGAACTCGACTTAGATATTGGGCGTACGTGTCTTCGTGTGATTAACCCAATTTCTTTAACCTTTCAGAATACATCACAGCCTCCCTCTAGATAGCTAAACTAATCACCGTAAAATACTACTCAAACTCTACATGTTGTCGACTATCCCAGCAACACTGATATTGCATTCAAGGAGTTTTAATACTTTAATTACCGGTGACTATGATAATCGGCACTTTTTTTTAAACACTCGGGTTTCTTATTATTATCCCGAAAGCGTCCTACGAGCCGTAGTTCATTGTTTTAAACCAATTATACGCAATTCGGTTCGGGTTACTATTTAGTAATCTGAATTTTTAAAATAAAAATGACCGAAGTTGTGTGAGTATATATTAGACAGATCAGTTGTGTGTTGCTGGGCCGAGATGGTTCACTAGCCTAGCTCAAGCCTGGAATATATTAAAGGCACACACACGTTCATTCCCATCAGCCAAAACCTGAATCCAGTTCCTTAGTTCTTAGATCAAAGTCATATTGGAGGAGTCAAATTCTGTTGTAGTGAGAGGAATAATATACCAGGTTGTATTTACTGTGTTCTCTGCTGGTAGTGATCGAGGTGGATAAACAAATGAAGATCGCTGGTAGACTGTAGACTGCCTTACGGTCTCATCCTTAAACGCTCGTCGTTGTATTAACATTCCTGACAATGAAATATATTAAGAGTTGATGCTAATGAGGCAATTATCAAACAAGGTGATATAGGTGGGAGGAGTTGTCTCAGTAATGATCTCGCTCAACCCTTATACTTGTGGCCTGGGGTGATGTTGCTGCTAGCCGATGTTACCTCACAACACGACGAGAGAAAGCTGAGCCTAGCACAAGGTTTTTAAGACTGCAACGCATCAATTTTATTATTAGCAGACGACGCTCACCTCCGCTGTAGTCGATGTATTATGTATAAATAAATCAGATCAATTCTTTTATTGCTTAAACAGCCAAGGGCCAGAGAATTGTTGCTAATAATAATAATACCAAAGACCAGTTGTTGGACAAAGACTATTATTATTATTATTATTATTATTATTATTAGTAGTAGTAGTAGTAGTAGTAGTAGTAAAAAGTAGCTATAGCGCAGGAGGTGGGCGCCTCGAACTGGTTAACTACGTTACCGATAAGGGCAAATGGTTTCAGCCTTAACAAACAAGAATTTACAGATGCCATTGCTCTAAGGTACGGTTGGCCAGTAGATGGTTTGCCCTCCCAATGCGTGTGTGGCTATTCCTATGATGGCGATCACGCCATGGTTTGCAAGAAGGGGGGCTTCATATGCATGAGGCATGACGAGGTAAGGGATCTCACAGCAAATATGTTGAAGGAAACCTGCCGGGACGTCATGGTAGAACCGACCCTCCTTCCACTGGATGGCGAGATCCTCCAACACAGGACTTCAAACACATCTAACGAAGCCCGTGTGGACGTCAGTGCTCGAGGATTCTGGACGCGGGGACAGCGAGCCTTCTTCGACATCAGGATTTTTGATCCCATGGCCGTTTGTCACCGTAACCTAGCTCTCGATGCTGCACATAGGAGGAACGAGAACGACAAGAGAAGGGCATATGGGGAGAGAATTCAAAATGTCGATCAAGGCAGCTTCACTCCGCTAGTGTTCACAACCTCTGGTGGGATGGGCCCAAGCGCAAGATGTTTCTACGCCAGACTCGCGGAGCTGATCTCCGAACAGAAGCAGCAGCCCAGAAGTTATGTCACAGCCTGGATGAGATGTCGACTGTCCTTCTCTCTCCTTCGGTCGGCTTTGCTCTGCCTCAGGGGAACGAGAGCTTCTGCCCCTACTCCGTCAACTGCTGCAGATATCGACTATGAGGCTACAGTCACCGAATGCCGCATCGATCTGCGGCTCAACTAATTTAACACAGATAGGATAGTTGCTTATGTATTAGGATAGTTAATATTAAGGTAAATAAATGGTGGCGTGTGTGGCTATAGGGGGAGTGGAGTAGTAAAGTAGTAGTAGTAGTAGTAGTAGTAGTAGTAGTAGTAGTAGTAGTAGTAGTAGTAGTAGTAGTAGTTGCAGTAGTAGTAGTAAAACATTCTCAGATGATTCAGCTCTATACAGGTGTATGGGAAAAATTTACATGACATGACTGATAAACTCTAAATCAAATTATACGAGAAATGAATTAGGAAATATGTTCGTTGGTTTATTAAATCAATTCATGTCTTCATAATTATTCAACGTCATTCAGTTGTGAAGTCATACAGTGATTTTTTATTTATATTTAAGTTTGACCGTGGTTGTGTTTTACTTGGCTAAGTTAGCTCGTTAGGCTCCCAACACGAGAGTCCGGGCACATGGTTGGTGATGGCTTATGTTGCATTTCAAAAGTAACACCAAACCTTTTGGCCTCAGACGGGTGATTAACCTCCCACCACCCCTTCCCAGCTCTTGTTCTAGTCGGGTGAGGGGTCAAAGGAAAGGTCACATGAGTGGACAAGAGAGGTTAGGTAAGTAAAGGAATGAGGTAAGGGGAGCAGGTGAGGAAGGTTGGAGATCAACTGAGGGGACACTTGCTCTCTGATATTTGTTCAGCAACATCATTACACAAGCTCACATTTGTTCAATATATATAACGACAGAACGTCTGCAGTCGCCAAGCTTATATTATAGGCGTGTGAAGGGGTGACCTAATAAAAGTCTACAAATATCTCGGAGGACATTATTCAGTCGAGTGTCCATACCTGGAGCTGGCGGACGCTCGCCCCACAAGGGGTCACAGCTCAAGGTTGAAGAAGCCACAAGGTCAGGAAATTGTGAGGGGTAACTTTTTCGGAGTGAGTTGTGAACTCTTGGAACAACCTGCCAGAGAGTGTTGTGACGGCACCGAGTGTGAGTTCATTCAAGACCAGACTTGACCAACACTGGTGCAGGTTCAGATACATAAACTAGGGTGTCTAAACTTCATGTAGTCCTGTCCACCCCCCCCACACACACCTCTACTCCTACCCCCCTCTCAAACAGGCTGGGCGTTTAGTGTGTGTTATCGTGCACGGTACAGTACAACACCAAAGAAAACGCTGCAGCAAGTGACGCCAAACTAGTGTAAAACAAAACTAACCAACAAGGTATTTGGGATTTAAATTACTGTACTGTGGGAATGAAAGAAAAGAGATATTATATAACTTTAGTAGCGTTAGTCAGCCCAGAGACGGCTTCTCCTGACTAACACACACACACACACACTAGTGAATCACATAGTTCACATAGATTCAACCATGATTACTGTTTGAAGTGATATACACCAGAACATTACTAACTGATACAACCTCTAGACGAAGAATTTGCTACAGCTACCTTTATCACCAGGTTAATTAGTTCCTGTTATGGAAATTTACCTGTGGAAATTTTTCATTTTTACATTTTTCTTCTTGTAGTGGAGCAGCATTGAAGCGACTGTCCACAAGAGTAAGCAAATCAATTTATATAATTTATTATGGTTTCATTACACAAACATTACAAAAAATCATAACAAGGGACATATGATATATTAAGTTGTCTTATAATAAAACCAAGACACGGGCGATGTTTCTCTACTGCAGCCAGGCCTCTCAGTACAACCAAAGAAAACAGCGCGTGAAGGAAGAGAAACTTAAGTAAACGACCATCCCCACTCAGATAACCCATCGAAACACACATTTTTACCCATAATTCAACATAAACAACATTCTGCTAACAATTACTTTAAGAGAAAAACTCACTAAACTAAACTAAACAAAAATATAAGATAACCCCCAGAACACTTAAACATAAGATAGCATAAATGATAACGGAATAAGTGTGTGAGTGTGATATATCAGCTTTAAAAAACGTGAGTGTTTGTAAAATCAATGGAGTATTTCATGTGTCCCTCGAGGTCTGGGGAGTAGTGGTACAGTACTACCTGTTTAATCCATCCTTAACCTACCCTAACCTAAACCTCCTAACCTAACCTAACCTAACCTAAACCTCCTAACCTGACCTAACCTAACCTAACCTACCCGAACCTAAACCTCCTAACCTAAGCTAACCTAAACCTCCTAACCTAACCTAACCTAACCTAACCTAACCTAACCTAACCTGACCTAACCTAAATCTCCTAACCTAACCTAACCTAAACCTCCTAACCTGACCTAACCTAACCTGGTACTGGGTGTTGGAGGTACTGGGTGTTGGAGATAGTGGGTGTTGGAGGTACTGGGTGTTGGAGGTACTGGGTGTTGGAGATACTGGGTGTTGGAGATACTGGGTGTTGGAGGTACTGGGTGTTGGAGGTACTGGGTGTTGGAGATACTGGGTGTTGGAGGAACTGGGTGTTGGAGGTACTGGGTGTTGGAGGTACTGGGTGTTGGAGGTACTGGGTGTTGGAAGCACTGGGTGTTGGAGGTACTAACTGCTGTAGTTACTAGGGGCTGGAGGTACGAGGAAAGTACTATGGTCTAGAGGTACTAGGAATTTACTAGGGCTGGAGGTACTAGAAGGTACTAGGGGCTGGAAGTACTCGGAAGGTACTAGGGGCTGGAGGTACTAGAAGGTACTAGGGGCTGGAGATACAAGAAGGTACTAGGGCCTGGAGGTACTAGGAAGGTACTAGGGGATGGAAGTACTAGAAGGTACTAGGGTCTGGAGGTACTAGAAGGTTCTAGGGCTAGAGGTACTAGGGGCTAGAGGTACTAGGAATTTACTAGGGCCTGGAAGTACTAGGGAGAGGCGCTAGGAATACTAGGAAGTACTAGGAAGGTATTAGGGACTGGAGGCACTAGAAGGTACAAGGGACTGGAGGTACAAGGTACTAGGGACTGGAGGTACTAGGGACTGGAGGTACTAGGAAGGTACTAGGGACTGGAGGTACTAGGAGGTGCTAGGGTCTGGAGGTACCAGGAAGGTACTAGGGACTGGAGGTACTAGGGACTGGAGGTACTAGGAAGGTACTAGGGACTGTAGGTACTAGGGACTGGATGTACTAGGGACTGGAGGTACTAGGAAGGTACTAGGGACTGTGAGGTACTAGGGACTGGATGTACTAGGGACTGGAGGTGCAAGGGACTGGAGGTACTAGGGACTGGAGGTACTAGGGACTGGGTACTAGGGGCTGGAGGTACTAGGGAAGGAACTAGGGTCTGGAGGTACCAGGAAGGTACTAGGGGCTGTAGGTACTAGGGACTGGAGGTACTAGGGACTGGAGGTACTAGGGACTGGAGGTACTAGGGACTGGAGGTGCCTTACTAGGGGCTGGAGGTACTAGGGAAGGAACTAGGGTCTGGAGGTACCAGGAAGGTGCAGGGGACTGTAGGGTGCTAGGGACTGTAGGTACTAGGGACTGGAGGTACAAGGGACTGGAGGTACAAGGTAGTGAGTGAGTAATGACAGTGAAGGTTAGACTATTGATTGTCTGTGGCTTCACTGGGAGAGGTGAGTGGGCGGTGAGAGGGAAGAGGAGAGGGAGGGAGAGTGAGATGAAGGTAAATGAGTGGGAGGTTGGGGGGGGGGGCAGGAAGGGGAATGAGAAGGGTGAGAGGGTTAAAGAGTGAGGGAATTGTGAGAGAGAGTGGGAGGTGACATTGATAAAGAGAGAGAAAGAGAGAGAGAGAGAGATAGAGTGAGAGATAGAGAGAGAGAGAGAGAGAGAGAGAAAGAGATAGAGAGATAGAGAGAGAGAGAGAGAGAAAGAGAGATAGAGAGAGAGTATCGACGTAGAGATGAACCCGACTGCCTGAGTGAACTTGACCTCTAAATCAGACAGACAGACCAAATGACACGTACAGACAAAGAATAATTCAAGTGAAGATTGACAAACATATAAACAGACACCTTCCCGCTTACCTCTATATTAGACTCACAAGGTTTCGTAAGTTCTTTTGTTTCTAGTAACTGTAAGAACACTGGCGGGCGGAAATGGCGTCGGTAAAAACTAACCATAGGGGATAATTTAATGCATTAAGCTTTGTTAATCCGTTGGTGACTGACGAACGGATTGTAATTAGATTATGTAAATACAGTAAAGTTATTTATCTATTTTCTAAACCTTTAATAGAACTTGTTTGTCTATTTACTGTTCTATTTAATTTATCTACTTAATTAATTTATCTAATTTATTTGCTTTAATATGAATGGCATCATAATTCGGTAATGAACGGTAGCGGCAGGCAGGAAAATGGCCTCCAGGTATTACAATGAAAAACCTTTTGGCCGGCGTCTCTTTTTGTTACCCGAACTTTTCAAGGTGAAGGGAGGGAGGGGGAGGGGAAGTTGGGGTCAGGGAAGCTCTAATGGCCAACTTTGGGACCCGGGGATCAGGTGCTGAGATCAGGGTCGATATTAAGTGAGATTTTCGGTGGGAATTTTGAGAGGATGGAAGACGCCTGCCACCAACCCTTATCTATATACATTGTTTGTATAACCTGGATGTTCTACTGGTGTTAACAGGATCCTGGAGAACAAACTGGTGTTATACAGGATCCTGAAGAACAAACAACGGTAACACAGGGAAGCACGTGTGTTCTGGTGGACACATAAGGTTACTCCACACACAGGATCATAAATCAAGTTGGTTAGGTTAGGTTAGGTTAGGTTAAGTTAGGTTGGGTTAGGTTGTAATTGGCTGATTATCCATCTAAGACCAGTTATTTGTGATTTAACCCGATTTAACACATTGCATTCCTCTCTTGTGTGGTTTTAATTTAGTTACTGATTGGAAAACAAAAATTCTTACGGTCGGATGGACGGGTGGAAGTGACTCTGTCTATAACGTTATCATGTTCTGTCTTGGAGCTTAAAAATCATGCCTTAAATTTGAAGTCAGGATGTTTGTTTACGGTCTAGATAAGAAAGACACCTGGTGGCGTTAATTTGAACTACCAGAGTCAACACCTGTAGTAAGACGACGGGTTAAGTGTCGTGACTCCCTACTGCTGTGGACATAAGGAACCTCTTGTCATTTACAATAACCTCTCGCCCAGCAGGGAATCATTGCACCTGTACTGTAAAACCTGAATCTCTACTTATGGTGACATTTCTTAAAAGGAAACTTGTGGTCGAAGCTGTGATTGTAACTGTGGCTTCGCGGGCTGGGACTTCTTGCATGTTTTAAGCGTCTCGGGTTAGTTCCCCATTCTTGTATAAACCATCCACTCATTCATAGCTGAACAAAAAAGTACAGCTCAGCCTTTATATGGCCAGGAGGTTGCTATTGGTTGTTTAATAACTTGAGTCTTAGACACACGCACATTTCATTTACATTATGCTAATACTGGAGCAGACCTAGGGGGGGTACTCTGGCTGGGTGGGTGTAGTCTGGCTGGTGTACTCTGGCTGGGGTGTAGTCTGGCTGGGGGGGTGTACTCTGGGGGGTGTAGTCTGGCTGGGGTGGGTGTACTCTGGCTGAGGTTAGGGATAGAGGATGTACTCTAGCTGGGGTCGGGGTGGGAGGTGTACTCTAGATGAGGGAAGTACTCTAGCTGGGGGTAGGGATAAAGGATGGTACTCTAGCTGGGGATATGGATTAAGGATGGTAGGGTAAGGATGTACACTGGGATAACCTCTGCCTCACGTGGGGTCTGTCACTCCCTTCTCTGTAACTCTCCAAGGTGTCGTCGTCAGCGCTGCAGGTTGTTATAGACTCATGTGTTGTTTTGCCCCGTTAGTGTTGTTAAGACAACACCTGTAGACCAAGTACTGCCTCACCATAATGTCAATAACAGAATTAAATCATTATGTGAAGGTTTAGGTAGGTACAGTGGTTCCTGGTCTGGTAATATCATACAATTTTCTTTTTAATTAATACCAATAATGATATACTTAACCCTTTGGCCAGTAGCCAGAACAAAATAGCGAGTGCGTGACACGCGGTGAAAGGGTTAAACCTACTCGATTTCACCATACACACGTTTTTGTGTGTAAGTTTAGGTGAACCAGCTTAAAGTGTATTATGTTCCTCCTTGATGAAGAAACTTAAGATACTAAGCTTTTAAAAATCTGATCTTGGTGAGACGTAAGATTGATTCTCTTCTGACAGGTAAAATATGAAAGCATTTACCTGGGTCTTCTCAGCTACGTTAACCTAAGCCATTAAGCTGCTGTGTTGTTGTAACGCAACATTTTCTGTAAAACTTCAGCTTTCAATCAGTGTCTGGTTGCCGAACCTTGGACAAGGAGTTGTGTCTCCGGTACTACAGTAGAGTTTGAAGTTTGTTTGAAATGTTCTGCACAGAACTCTTGTTATTCTAGAGAAACCATGTACAGTGTGACAGAGAACACCACAACGGCCCAAACTACTTCATATTACACCAAGTTTCCCCCGTAAAGTTCTCTCATCCTCGGGGTTAAGACTTTGACATGCAATTCTTTGATAGTTTGGACCCTGAATGTGCATAATTAGTTTGGTTGTGACAGCGAAGAGGGTGATGTTGTGGTAGGGGGGGGGACGTCATCACCTGTGTCTGGGTACAGGTATGTATGTACCTTGTTCATAAATCGCATATAGGTAGAAACACATTGGTTAATATATAAACTATTCATAAACACACACACACACACACACACACACACACACACACACACACTGGGTACAAGATCTACTTACTAGGGGAGAATGACACAGTAGGCAGCCCAGGGTCCCGCTGAGTCCGTCAATATTAAACACTACTGATTGGACGACGCTTGTTTTATATTGTACAACCTAACCAGAAGTAGAGTCGCCCTGCATATGAGGAGACGTGCTCAGAATCCCCGAAATGTGGTTAACGTTCCCCAAAATGTGGTTAGAGTCCCCAAAATGTGGTTAACGTCCCCAAAATGTGGTTAGACTCCCCCAAAATGTGGTTAACGTCCCCAAAATGTGGTTAGAGTCCCCAAAATGTGGTTACATGTCTCTGAAACTAGTCCACATATAATATGAGTGCAAGACCTATTTTCAGAGTTTTCCTACTATAACACATTGCCGATGAGTTATAGTTGAAATATGTAACTTTAATTTACTGGTTATAGACATAGTTGTTGTTGGTTTTTGTATATGTAGGAATTATTATTATTTGGTGAACAGTGAAAGAAAGTGTTTTGTTCTCAAGTGAGGACACAGTCAAGGTGGCGGTGAATAATACTGAATACACAGCAACTAAATAATAGTAATTATGACTGTTGACTTTTTCAGCTGGGATTCTTTTATGCAGTTGACAGAGGAGTCGTCCCCATAAGTCAGTCAGTCAGTCAGTCAATCAGTCAGTCAGAGATTACATTCAAGAGTGCCTGACTAAGGTGTTGTTCCCGCTGGTTAGATGGTCGACCTGGAAACTGGTAGTGCCGTGTGTGTGCGTGTGTGAACCCAAGTAGCAGAAATATGTGTTACCCAGGACCAGAGTCTACCAGCAGCTGAGGTCACGCATAAGGAGGAGGGGGGGAGGTATGTCGGGGTACAGAAGAGACAAATTTATCGTTCGTGTTTTTGTGTGTTTATGTGTGTGTGTGTGTGTGTTTGGGTGTACGTGCCTAGGTTTGGATATGTGTGTGTGTGTTTAGACATGTTTGTGTGTGTGTGTGAGTATGTTTCAGTATTTGTGTGTATAAATGTGTGTGAACGTATACTGATATGTTTTAACGCGTTCATTGTCACCTTTTATAGCAACACGTAACAAACTTGTATACGTGCCCACTAACTCTACATTCCCTCACACACACACACACACACACAAGAAACAAGTGCACACAGGTCACCAATTATCGTGGTCCCACACCTTGTCTAGATTAATGTGTTCCATTTACATATGTACAGTTTACTGGGTTAAATACATCAGTGACGGAACGTTTAAAAGTGTCCCCAAAAAATCCCACTCGTGTGCTAACTAATGACAACATTATACCACTGATGTCTCTTATAATAATAATCTCTAAGTTGTTTTTAGGGTAGATTTACAGCCTTGATGGAGAGTATTACCTGACCATGATGTTTAATTATGTGTACTGTATATAGGACACACTTATATAATCGACCCTCACTTGTTTTATTCCTTCCACTTAAGTTCCCAAATATTTCTTTCTATATTTACATATAGTTTGGCTGACTGATGGGCTGGCACCAGACGTTCTTCTCATGCATTCACGGCCACTCGTTCAGATATACCACGACAGAATATTGTGGTCTGTCACTGCAGGATCATATACCACCACTGTTTATACTCTTAGTGCTTTACTGGACGTATATATACACCACCGTTTGGAAGGTTATCAGGCGTTAGAAAATTATACCAACATTTCTTCATCCATTATCAGTGTGACAAGCAAAATTTTTACTTACAGCAACACACACACACACACACACACACACACACACACCACACACACACACACACACACACACCACACACACACACACCCACACACATCAACATCACAGTTCCAGGAGCCGTCACAGACCAGGAAAAAGTTTTGACAAGACATCTCCCAAGACTGAGCGAGACACAACAATGTACACGAGGAAAACAAAAGAGAATCTAATAACGGAGATTTATTTTTTTAGGAACCATGAAGAGTGAGAAAGATGGAACTAAATAATAGGAAACAAAAGCTAACCCAACAACAAATAATACGAGTTTGACAAGAAATATCCAGACTGACTAACAGACAGACTGAAAAAAAATACGTAGGAAAAAAAAAGACAAACTATAAATTTAATAAGGGAGAATATTTTTAGACGGTGTTTGACGACTGAAACAGATTGGACGCACTGGGAAACAAAAGACAATCAATATAACATCATGTGACAAAAACAAACGTTCGAGAAAGTGGCAGAAGGAAGGAAGGAGGAGAGGAGAAGGAGGAGGAGGGGGAGAGAGAGGCGGGGGAGCACACACCCTCGACAGAAGCAGTTGGTTACCCATTAAAGACGAGATGACTAGCTCAATGGACTCCTACCTGGTTCAATTTGTTCTGAGTTTCCGTGTCCGTCCATGGCAGAGAAAAAATTGGCCACAGGAAATGGAAACACATTCAGAACAGACATGTTAAGGTAAGAGCTCGTTAAGATATTGACGATACATACAACAGGTAATGAGAAACAGTTCCAGAAGATTAGTCTCCCTGAACAATCGGGGCTGAGTTGTTGGAAAAATGGGAACTAAAGAATGATGATAATGATAATAATAATGATAATAATAATAATAATAATAATAATAATAATAATAATAATAATAATAATAATAATAATAATAATAAAATAATAATATAATAATAATAATAATAATAATAATAATAATAATAACAATAATAATAATAATAATAATAATAATAATAATAATAATAATAACAATAATAATAATAATAATAATAATAATAATAATAATAATAATAATAATAATAATAATAATAATAATAATAATAATAATAACAATAATAATAATAATAATAATAATAATAATAATAATAATAATGGTAATATCATGACAACTAGGCTACAGGACATGTAGGTTACAGGACAGGTAGGTTACAGGACAGGTAGGTTACAGGACAGGCAGATAACAGGACAGATAGGTTACAGGACAGGTAGGCTCCAGCCACCTGACATCTCATCAGGCGACAACTCAGATTCTTGTATTTACCTTAATTGGATGTTCATGGTGATCTCTCTCTCTCCTAGACTTGTATTTCATCATTCCTCCCTCACCTGGTAACCTCCCTCCCTCCCTCCCCCTCCCTCACCTGGTAACCTCCTCCTCCCTCCCTCCACCTGGTAGCCCTTACCACCATCACAATCAACCACCCCACTCAACCACTCACACCACCCACTCAACCACCACCACTACCACCCCCACCACCACTACCACCCCACTCAACCACTACCACCCCCCCAACCACCACCATCACCACCCCACTCAACCACCAACTACCACCCCACTCAACCACCACCATCACCACCCACTAACCACCACCACTACCACCCCACTCACCACCACACCACCACTACCACCCACTTCACCACCACCCCACTCAACCACACCACCCCATCAACCACCACCACCACCACCACCACCACTACCACCCCACTCAACCACTACCACCCACTCAACCACCACCACTACCACTCCACCAACCACCACCCCACTCAACCACCACCACTACCACCACTAACCACCACCACTACCACCCACTCAACCACCACCACTACCCCACTCAACCACTCACCACCCACTCAACCAATCACCACCACACCCCACTCAACCACTACCACCCCACTCAAACCACCACCACTACCACCCCCACTCAACCACTACCACCCCACTCAACCACCACCATCACCACCCCACTCAACCACCACCATCACCACCCCACTCAATCACCACCACCCCACTCCAACCACCACCACTACCACCCACTCCAACCACCACCACCCCACTCAACCACCACCATCACCACCCCACTCCAACCACCACCACCCCACTCAACCACTCCACCCCACTCAAACACCACCATCACCACCCCACTCAACCACTACCACCCCACCTCAACCACTACCATCACCACCACTCAACCACCTCACCATCACCACCCCTCAACCACTCACACCTCCATCCAACCACCACCATCACCACCCCACTCAACCACTACCACCCACTCAACCACCACCATCACCACCCACTCCAACCACCACCATCACCACCCCACTCAACCACCACCATCACCACCCCACCTCAACCACTACCACCACCAACCACTCACCACCCCACTCACCACCCCCCCACCACTACCACCCCACCACCACCACCATCACCACCCACTCAACACTACCACCCCACTCACCACTACACCCCACTCAACCACTACCACCCCACTCAACCACTACCACCCCACTCAACCACCACCACTACCCACCCCACTCAACCACCACCACCACCACCCCACTCCAACCACCACCACTACCACCCCACTCAACCACTACCACCCCACTCAACCACCACCATCACTACCCCACTCAACCACTACCACCCCACCCACCACCACCATCACCACCCCACTCAACCACCACCATCACCACTCACTCAACCACCACCATCACCACCCCACTCAACCACCACCATCACCACCCACTCAACCACTACCACCCCACTAACCACCACCACTCACCACCCCACTCAACCACTACCACCCCACTCAACCACTACCACCCCACTCAACCACTACCACCCCACTCAACCACACCATCACCACCCCACTCAACCACCACCATCACCACCCCACTCAACCACTACACCCCCTCAACCACACCACCCCACCACCACCACCCCACCTCCAACCACCACCATCACCACCCCACCAACCACTACCACCCCACTCAACCACTACCCCCCACTCAACCACTACCACCCACTCAACCACCACCATCACCACCCCCCAACACCACCATCACCACCACTCAACCACTCACACCCCACCTCAACCACCACATCACCACACCACTCAACCACCACCATCACCACCCACTCAACCACTACCACCCCACTCAACCACCACCATCACCACTCAACCACCACCCCACTCACACACCACCCACTCAACCACTACACCCCACTCAACCACTACCATCACCACCCCACTCAACCACTACCATCACCACCCCCACTCAACCACTACCACCCCCTCCAACCACCACCATCACCCCCACTCAACCACCACCATCACCACCCCACTCAACCACCACCATCACCACCCCACTCAACCTACCACCCCACTAACCACACCACCACCATCACCACCCCACTCAACCACTACCACCCCACTCAACCACTACCACCCCACTCAACCATCACCACCCCACTCAACCACCACCATCACCCCCACTCAACCACTACCACCCCACTCAACCACCACCATCACCCCACTCAACCACCACCATCACCACCCCACTCAACCACCACCATCACACCCCACCAACCACCACCATCACCACCCACTCAACCTCCACCATCCCACCCCACTCAACCACTCCCCTCAACCACCACCACACCACACACTACCACCCCACTCAACCACCATCACCCCACCAACACTACCACCCACCAACACTACCCCACTCAACCACCACCACCACTCACCACCACCATCACCACCTCAACCACTACCCCACTCAACCACCACCATCACCACCCCACTCAACCATCCCACTCCAAGGTATTATACACCCTTGACCCCTTAGTATCTCACTGAACAAGCATTATGTGGCAGTGAGTGCTCTCAATTAATTAACATAACAAATTAAAGGTAATATATATTGTAGTTGTTACGTCACAGACACATAATGTTTCATGTTATTGATTTAACAACGAGATGTCTGTCGATTCTCTTGACAAAATTCCTTAAGTCGTTTTTTACATGTTTGGAACTTATTTACAACTTGTGATATATAAGACAATTTACAGTTTTTTTATGTATTTGATTTACAGTATTTTAGAGGTTAGTTTACAGTTTATTTTACAGTATCTTAAGCATAATTTTTTACATTATTTTAGAATTTAATTTAATTTTTTTTATATATGATTAACAATGTTTAAGAGGTCAATATACTTTATTTACATGATTTTACGTATTTTGTTTTGTAGTATTGTAGACGTTATTTTAGAGGTTGATTTACATTATATTTACATCAAGATGGTGCCTCGAGGTAGATGTAAACAAAGGTGGTGTTTATATACGTGTTGCACTTATACCTGCACTGTTTATATACGTGTTGCATATATGTAAAATTGTATGAAGAATTAACTGAATATGTTTCTTTTGTCAATCTTGTCTGAGCCTGTTGACATGTGTGTGTGTGTGTGTGTGTGTGTGTGTGTGTGTGTGTGTGTGTGTGTGTGTGTGTGTGTGTGTGTGTGTGTGTTTAACGATGGTGACACAAATTAACACCAGAATGAACGAGTCTGTTTGATATTGGTGTTAGGAGAGCCAAATGCTGCACACCTTCAGAACAACACCCTATACTATACCAGTTATGTACGGTGGTGGTCAGTGTACGGTGGTGGTCAGTGTACGGTGGTGGTCAGTGTACGGTGGTGGTCAGTGTACGGTGGTGGTCAGTGTAAATGGTTCAGGAATGTACAGCTCAAGTGTACAGTACAGTATAATTTTAGTAAGTGTTCTGTGTTAGTTTGTGTTTAAAATTAGTGAGTGTGCAGTAGAGTGGTGGTCGTTGTGCAGTCATGATCAGTGCAGTGTACGACGCAGTTGATCAGTGTACAACGCGTGCCATGTCTTGCGTTGATCTAAGTACACTGAGTATTAGTGGGATGTACAAGAAATCTTCCTCTTGTGTACACTTTTGATCAATGTGCAGTATCTGTCATTGTACAACTCCGGTCACCGTCAAATTGGAAAGCGTCCGGTGTACAATATTTGGCAACGTACAGTGTTTGTCGGTGTATACCTCCGCTCAGTGTACATGTTGCAGAGCGAACAAGGTGCGCTATTGATCACTGTACAACGTTTGTGAGTGCACAAATCTGCTGTGTGGAGTAAGAGGAGGGGCTAGCGTTCCTCAGTACAACATTGGTGTAGAAAGCGATCATCGATGTACACGGTAAGAATCGTGTACATAAGGTAATGTACAGTAGTGGTCAGTGTAGAGTAATGGTCAGTGTACAGTAGTGGTCAGTGTACAGTAGTGGTCAGTGTACAGTGATGGTCAGTGTACAGTAGTGGTCAGTGTACAGTAGTGGTCAGTGTACAGTAGTGGTCAGTACAGTGGTGGTCAGTGTACAGTAGTGGTCAGTGTACAGTAGTGGTCAGTGTACAGTAGTGGTCAGTGTACAAGTTATGGTCAGTGTACAGTAGTGTCAGTGTACAGTAGTGGCCAGTGTACAGTAGTGGCCAGTGTACAGTAGTGGTCAGTGTACAGTAGTGGTCAGTGTACAGTAGTGGTCAGTGTACAGTAGTGGTCAGTGTACAGTAGTGGTCAGTGTGTACAGTAGTGGTCAGTGTGCAGTAGTGGTCAGTGTACAGTAGTGGTGATGTCAGTGCACAGTAGTGGTCAGTGTAGAGTAGTGGTCAGTGTACAGTAGTGGTTAGGTGTGTACAGTAGTGGTCAGTGTACAGTAGTGGTGATGTCAGTGTACAGTGATGGTCATGTACAGTAGTGGTCAGTGTACAGTAGTGGTCAGTGTACAGTAGTGGTCAGTGTACAGTTGTGGTCAGTGTAGTAGTGGTCAGTGTACAGTAGTGGTGATGTCAGTGTACAGTAGTGGTCAGTGTAGAGTAGTGGTCAGTGTACAGCTGTGGTCAGTGTGCAGTAGTGGTCAGTGTACAGTAGTGGTGATGTCAGTGTACAGTAGTGGTCAGTGTAGAGTAGTGGTCAGTGTACAGTAGTGGTCAGTGTACAGTAGTGGTGGTCAGTGTACAGTAGTGGCCAGTGTACAGTGGTGGTCAGTGTACAGTAGTGGTCAGTGTACAGTAGTGTGGTCAGTGTACAGTAGTGGTCAGTGTGGTCAGTACAGTAGTGGTCAGTGTGGTCAGTGTACAGTAGTGGTCAGTTTGGTCAGTGTACAGTAGTGGTCAGTGTGGTCAGTGTACAGTAGTGGTCAGTGTACAGTAGTGGTCAGTGTACAGTAGTGGTTAGTACAGTAGTGGTCAGTGCATGTGCAGTGGTCAGTGTACAGTAGTGGTCAGTGTACAGTGATGGTCAGTGTACAGTAGTGGTCAGTGTACAGTAGTGGTGGTCAGTGTACAGTAGTGGTCAGTGTGGTTAGTGTACAGTAGTGGTCAGTGTACAGTAGTGGTCAGTGTACAGTAGTGGTCAGTGTACAGTAGTGGGGCAGTGTGCATAGTGGTAGAGCAGTTCAGTGTGGTCAGTGTACAGTAGTGGTCAGTGTACAGTAGTGGTCAGTGTGGTCAGTGTGGTCAGTGTACAGTAGTGGTCAGTGTGGTCAGTGTACAGTAGTGGTCAGTGTATGTGTGTACAGTAGTGGTCAGTGTGTAATGTGTGTACAGTAGTGGTCAGTGTACAGTGGTTGTCAGTGTGGTCAGTGTACAGTAGTGGTCAGTGTGGTCAGTGTACGTAAGCAGTGTGGTCAGTGTACAGTAGTGGTCAGTGTGTGGTCAGTGTACAGTAGTGGTCAGTGTGGTCAGTGTACAGTAGTGGTCAGTGGTCAGTGTACAGTAGTGGTCAGTGTGGTCAGTGTACAGTAGTGGTCAGTGTGGTCAGTGTACAGTAGTGGTCAGTGTGGTCAGTGTACGTAGTGGTCAGTGTGGTCAGTGTGTACAGTAGTGGTCAGTGTGGTCAGTGTACAGTAGTGGTCAGTGTGGTCAGTGTACAGTGGTGGTCATTGTGGTCAGTGTACAGTAGTGGTCAGTGTGGTCAGTGTACAGTAGTGGTCAGTGTGGTCAGTGTACAGTAGTGGTCAGTGTGGTCAGTGTGGTCAGTGTACAGTAGTGGTCAGTGTGGTCAGTGCATGCAGTGGTCAGTGTGGCTGTGTGTACAGTAGTGGTCAGTGTGGTCAGCGTGTACAGTAGTGGTCAGTGTACAGTGGTTGTCAGTGTGGTCAGTGTACAGTAGTGGCCAGTGTGGTCAGTGTACAGTAGTGGTCAGTGTGGTCAGTGTACAGTAGTGGTCAGTGTGGTCAGTGTACAGTAGTGGTCAGTGTGGTCAGTGTGTAGTGAGTGGTCAGTGTGGTCAGTGTACAGTAGTTGTCATTGTGGTCAGTGTACAGTAGTGGTCAGTGTGGTCAGTGTACAGTAGTGGTCAGTGTGGTCAGTGTACAGTAGTGGTCAGTGTGGTCAGTGTGTCAGTGTACAGTAGTGGTCAGTGTGGTCAGTGTACAGTAGTGGTCAGTGTGGTCAGTGTACAGTAGTGGCGTGGTCAGTGTACAGTAGTGGTCAGTGTACAGTGGTGTCAAGTGTGGTCAGTGTACAGTAGTGGTCAGTGTGTATCAGTGTACAGTAGTGGTCAGTGTGGTCAGTGTACAGTAGTGGTCAGTGTGGTCAGTGTACAGTAGTGGTCAGTGTGGTCAGTGTACAGTATGGTCAGTGTGGTCAGTGTACGCAGTGGCCAGTGTGGTCAGTGTACATAGTGGTCAGTGTGGTCAGTGTACAGTAGTGGCCAGTGTGGTCAGTGTACAGTAGTCAGTGTGGTCAGTGTACAGTAGTGGTCAGTGTGGCAGTGTACAGTAGTGGTCAGTGTGGTCAGTGTACAGTGGTTGTCATTGTGGTAAGTGTACAGTGGTTGTCATTGTGGTCAGGTGGTCAGTGTACAGTAGTGGTCAGTGTGGTCAGTGTACAGTAGTGGTCAGTGTGGTCGCGTATGCAGTGGCCGTGTGGTCAGTGTACAGTAGTGTCAGTGTACAGTGGTGGTCAGTGTGGTCAGTGTACAGTGGTTGTCAGTGGTCAGTGTGGTCAGTGTACAGTAGTGGTCAGTGTGGCTGCAGTGGTCAGTGTACAGTAGTGGTCAGTGTACAGTAGTGGTCAGTGTGGTCAGTGTACAGTAGTGGTCAGTGTGGTCAGTGTACAGTAGTGGTCGTACAGTGGTCAGTGTACAGTAGTCAGTGTAAGTGTAGTGGTCAGTGTGGTCAGTGTACAGTAGTGGCCAGTGTGGTCAGTGTACAGTAGTGGCCAGTGGTCAGTGTACAGTGGTCAGTGTGGTCAGTGTGGTCAGTGTACAGTAGTGGTCATGTGGTCAGTGTACAGTGGTCAGTGTGGTCAGTGTACAGTGTCAGTGTGAAGTGTGGTCAGTGTACAGTAGTGGTCAGTGTGGTCAGTGTACAGTGCAATGGTCAGTGTGGTCAATGTACAGTGGTGGTCAGTGTGGTCAGTGCAGTGATCAGTGTGTCAGTGTAACAGTAGTGGTCAGTGTGGTCAGTGTACAGTAATGGTCAGTGTGGTCAGTGTACAGCAGTGGTCAGTGTACAGTAGTGGCCAGTGCGGTCGGTACAGTAGTGGTCAGGTCAGTGTACAGTAGTGGTCAGTGTGGTCAGTGGCAGTAGTGGTCACTGTGGTCATGCGGTTGCTAGGTGGTCAGTGTACAGTGTGTGTACAGTAGCGGCCAGTGTGCAGTAGTGGTCAGTCAGTAGTGTGGTCTGTGTACAGTAGTGGTCAGTGTACAGTAGTGGTCAGTGTACAGTAGTGGTCAGTGTGGTCAGTGTACAGTAGTGGTCAGTGGTCAGTGTACAGTAGTGGTCAGTGGTCAGTGTACAGTAGTGGTCAGTGTGGTCAGTGTACAGTAGTGGTCAGTGTGGTCAGTGTACAGTAGTGGTCAGTGTGGTCATGCAGTAGATTAGTGTGGTCAGTGTGCAGTAGTGGTCAGTGTGGTCAGTGTACAGAGGGGTGTAAGTAGTGGTCAGTGTGGTCAGTGTCAGTGTACAGTGAGGTCAGTGTGGTCAGTATACAGTAGTGGTCAGTGTGGTCAGGTGTACAGTGGTCAGTGTGGTCAGTGTACAGTAGTGGTCAGTGTGGTCAGTGTGGTCAGTGTGGTCAGTGTACAGTAGTGGTCAGTGTGGTCGTGTACAGTAGTGGTCAGTGTGATCAGTGTGGTCAGTGTGGTCAGTGTACAGTAGTGGTCAGTGTGGTCATGTACAGTAGTGGTCAGTGTGGTCAGTGTACAGTAGTGGTCAGTGTGGTCAGTGTGTGGTCAGTGTACAGGTAAACATTAATAAGGTAACTATTACTGAAGGTCACCAAGAGGTCAGGATCATTAGTCTTAAAACTCCATTGTGTGAGTCGAGTTGACCTTTATACAGTGTAAAGGTCAAGGTCTTGTAGAAAGCTTAAAGTCCAGTTTCTTAGTCAGGGCTTTGTAGAAAGCTTAAAATCCAGTTCTTAGTCAAGTTCTTGTAGAAAGCTTAAAGTCCAGTTTCTTAGTCAGGGTCTTGTAGAAAGCTTAAAGTCCAGTTTCTTAGTCAGGGTCTTGTAGAAAGCTTAAAGTCCAGTCTCTTAGTCAGGGTCTTGTAGAAAGCTTAAAGTCCAGTCTCTTAGTCAGGGCTTTGTAGAAAGCTTAAAATCCAGTCTCTTAGTCAAGTTCTTGTAGAAAGCTTAAGAGGTCAAATTCATGTAGGAAGCTTAAAGGGTCTAGGTCAGATAGAAAGCTTTAAAGTCCGATGTCTTAATCAGGGTTTTGTAGAAAGCTTAAAACTTCAAATTGGTCAAATTCATTTAAAGAGTTTAAGAGGTCAAGGTTATGGTATAGTTATTTAGTAGAGAGCTTAAAAGGTCAAGGTCATGTAGAAAGCTTAAAAGGTCAAGGTCATGTAGAAAGCTTAAAAGGTCAACTTAATTGTTCAAGATTATGTAGAAAGCTTAAGATCTAGTTCATTATAAAGTTATATACATAAACAGTCATGGTTCATGGTAGTGTTGTAAAGTATGGTTCATGGTAGTGTTGTACGGTATGGTTCATGGTAGTGTTGTAAGGTATGGTTCATGGTAGTGTTGTACGGTATGGTTCATGGTAGTGTTGTAAGGTATGGTTCATGGTAGTGTTGTAAGGTATGATTCATGGTAGTGTTGTAAGGTATGGTTCATGGTAGTGTTGTAAGGTATGGTTCATGGTAGTGTTGTAAGGTATGGTTCATGGTAGTGTTGTAAGGTATGGTTCATGGTAGTGTTGTAAGGTATGGTTCATGGTAGTGTTGTAAAGTATGATTCATGGGAGTGTTGTAAGGTATGATCTATGGTAGTGTTGTAAAGTATGATTCATGGTAGTGTTGTAAGGTATGGTTCATGGTAGTGTTGTAAAAGTATGATTCATGGTAGTGTTGTAAGGTATGGTTCATGGTAGTGTTGTAAAAGTATGATTCATGGTAGTGTTGTAAGGTATGGTTCATGGTATGTTGTAGGTATGGTCTATGGTAGTGTTGTAAGGTATGGTTCATGGTAGTGTTGTATGGTATGGTTCATAGTGTTGTAAGGTATGATTCATGGTAGTGTTGTAAGGTATGGTTCATGGTAGTGTTGTAAGGTTTGATTCATGGTAGTGTTGTAAAGTATGATTCATGGTAGTGTTGTAAGGTATGGTTCATGGTAGTGTTGTAAAGTATGATTCATGGTAGTGTTGTAAGGTATGGTTCATGGTAGTGTTGTAAAGTATGATTCATGGTAGTGTTGTAAGGTATGGTTCATGGTAGTGTTGTAAGGTATGGTTCATGGTAGTGTTGTAAGGTATGGTTCATGGTAGTGTTGTATGGTATGGTTCATAGTAGTGTTGTACGGTATGATTCATGGTAGTGTTGTAAGGTATGGTTCATGGTAGTGTTGTAAGGTTTGGTTCATGGTAGTGTTGTAAAGTATGATTCATGGTAGTGTTGTAAGGTATGGTTCATGGTAGTGTTGTAAGGTATGGTTCATGGTAGTGTTGTAAAGTATGATTCACGGTAGTGTTGTAAGGTATGGTTCATGGCAGTGTTGTAAGGTATGGTTCATGGTAGTGTTGTAAGGTATGATTCATGGTAGTGTTGTAAGGTATGGTTCATGGTAGTAAGGTATGGTGAAGTAGGTATGGTTCATGGTAGTGTTGTGAGTATAGTTCATGGTAGTGTTATGGTATGGTTCATGGTAGTGTGTAAGGTATGGTTCATGGTAGTGTTGCAGGTATGATTCATGGTAGTGTTACAGTATGGTTCATGTAGTGTTGTAAAGTATGGTTCATGGTAGTGTTGTAAGGTATGGTTCATGGTAGTGTTATGGTACGGTTCATGGTAGTGTTGTACGGTATGGTCTATGGTAGTGTTGTAAGGTATGTTCATGGTAGTGTTGTACGGTATAGTTCATAGTAGTGGTAGATGTAGTTCAGTTCAGGTAGTGTTGTAAGGTATGGTTCATAGTAGTGTTGTGTAAAGTGTTATAGTGTGGTTCATGGTAGTGTTGTAATTATGGTTATGTAGTGTTAAGGTATGGTTCATGGTAGTGTTAGCAAGGTATGGTTCATGGTAGTGTTGTAAGGTATGGTTCATGGTAGTGTTGTAAGGTACGGTTCATGGTAGTGTTGTAAGGTATGGTTCATGGTAGTGTTGTAAGGTACGGTTCATGGTAGTGTTGTAAGGTATGGTTCATGGTAGTGTTGTAAAGTAATGGTTCATGGTAGTGTTGTAAGGTATGGTTCATGGTAGTGTTGTAAAGTATGGTTCATGGTGTGTTGTAAGGTATGGTTCATGGTAGTGTTGTAAAGTAATGGTTCATGGTAGTTTCCTCAATTCTTGGCAGTAGTTGTAAGGGAAACACACAATGTATGGAAATCCTAATTACAAAAACATTTTAATGAATAAATAATATACTAAAATAAGTTATCTTTCCAGTTATAAAAATGAAGAGATTTATGAATAAGTATTTTAATAAGTGAATAATTTCTCAAACTTTAGCTACAGAATTTTCCAGACGGAGACGTTAGCTTATGGCCAGTGTGTAACTAGGGGAAATTCCCTAGGGCTACGTCGGGAGTCCTGAGGGAGGAGACTATTGCACTGGTCATCAAAAAAGAGCGACAGTGAAAACAGAAGGCGGTCGAAGTTTCGTCTGGCGTTGTTCAGTAACTCTCGTGGTGTTAGTGTTTTATGGTGACAGGAGCCTACAAGAATCTAATAGTGTCTACTGGAGGCCCCGACAGTCACCCTCACTCCTCCTGACGGTGATACACCCCCTAGTAATTATTTGTGAACCAATGACGTGGTTTAGTTTGGTTTGATTAAATTTAAATAGTGTATAGTGATGGTGACTCAGTAAGTGTTGAGCAGCGATATACAGTGGAAACAATTGGTTAAGAGAACGGGAAGGACAGAGAGGGAGGACAGCCTTAGAGGTAGAGGGCGCTGGAACACTCACCATATTTTGGCGGAGTTTCTGCAGTAGTTTGTCCATGGCGGCTGCGACGGTGTATTCCGCTGCCTCCTGTGTATGGTGTCTACCTACCCGGCTATGGTATCGCGGCCACTGATTCACTACACCGACAAAGGTGTTCACGGGTTGTTACATATTTTCTTTGCGTGATGTTACTAGTAACACTCAAGGTTATAACAACAACAAATACTTGAAGGCACAGTGGCAACAACCCGGGACTAATATGATCAATAGCTCACAATATCACTTCTTTTTTCCTCCTTGATCACAAATATTTCGATGGTGAGCGTGAGTGCAGGCAGGTGCCGGCAGCCTAACATAGCCTGGCGAGCGAGGCCTGCATAGTGACATAGCCTCTGGCTCAACACACGTCTGACACTCGCCTCTCTACATTATGGCACCATAGTTGCCTCACAAGTAATGCCAGGGAAGGTGAGGCACTCACAAGAGGGCCGTGCAGAGTCACCGATGCAGGGGAGCCGCCCCCCTACACCAGCTGGCGGACGTGAACATGGCAGCGAGGAGGCGCGTACTGGAGGCAGCAGCGTGCCACTGCACTATTGATAGGAGATCTGCCCACGACTGTCAGCTGATGGAAATGCCGGGAACCCGCCCTCACAACCACGACACCACACCCACGCCACTATCACGACGCCCACCATGCCCTTAGACCCGTGACTGCCGGCATTGTAGCACCACTGGAGCGGCCACGCCAAGAACTCACGCACATGGCTGTCTCACTTCTCTGCACGCCAGACTGCCCGTTCTCCCCCGCCGTGAACTGAAGTTTGCTCTGCGCACTCACACGCAACTTTTAACCCCTATCCTCCTGGACAATGCTCTACTTTCCTACGTCATGCGAGGTGAATTATCGATAGAAATGACCAGCAAGGGAGAGAAAAGAGGTGAGGATGAGGAAGAGGTAAACAATGAAGAGGTTGTAACATGTGGACACTCCCTCACACCGCGGAATCAATAGGTTACAGAAGAGGCGCTACCCATGCTCTGTCCCGCGCCTTACTCCGCACGCCTTACTCTACACGCCTTACTCTACACGCCTTACTCTACACGCCTTACTCCACACGCCTTACTCTACACGCCTTACTCCACACGCCTTACTCTACACGCCTTACTCTACACCGCCTTACTTCACACGCCTTACTTCACATCGCCTTACTTCCCCACACGCGCCTTACTTCACACGTTTTACTCCACACGCCCACTTACACGCCTTTACTCCACACGCCTTACCCGGGCATCGCCTTACTCACACACGCCTTACTTCTACACGCCGCCTTACTTCCACACGCCTACTTACACGCCTACTTACACGCCTTACTTCCACACGCCTTACTCCACACGCCTTACTTCCACACGCCTACTCCACACGCCTTACTTCTACACGCCTTACTCTACACGCCTTACTCTACACGCCTTACTCCACACGCCTCTACACGCCTTACTCTACACGCCTTACTCCACACGCCTTACCCGCACGCCTTACTCTGGCTGGTTTACCCACACGTTCATTTCACACGCCTTACACCAATAACGCCTTTTCCACACGCCTTTACTTCTACACGCCTACTCCACACGCCTTACTCACGCCTACTCACACGCCTTACTTCCAACACGCCTTTACTCCACACGCCTACCCACACGCCTACTCCACACGCCCACTCAACACGCCTTACCTACACGCCTTACTCCACACGCGTTTTTACCCACACGCCTTACTCCACACGCCTTACTCCACACGCCCACTCCACACGCCTACTCCACACGCCGCCCACTCCACACGCCTTACTCCACACGCCTTATTTCCTTACACTTCAAAACCGTTAATTACCACACACACAAACCACTCCCACACACACACACACACACACACACACACAAACTCCCACACACACACACAAACACACACACACACACAGAAAAACCACTCCCCACACACACACACACACACACTCCAAATTCCCACACACACACACACACACTCCAAATTCACTTCCCACACACACACACACACACAGTGTATACAGATACACACACACACTTACCTGGCAACAGGAGGAACTACAGGTCAGGGGAAGTATGGGGGGGAGGGGGGAGGGGGCGGAGGGAAGGCTACAGGATGGGAGAGGGGACGGGGGAGGGGGAGAGGGACGTAAGGGGCAGGCGGGAGGAGGGGACGCAGGGGAGGGGGAGGGAGGCCGGCAGGATGGGAGAGGGACGTAAGGGAGGGGAGAGGACGGGGGAGGCGGGTGAGTGGGACGTAAGGGGAGAAGGGTTACAGGATGGGGAGAGGGACGAAGGAGGAGGGGGGAGAGGATCCAAGGGGAGGGGGAGGGGAGTGACGTAAGGGGAGGATGCAGGATGGGATTTAAGGGGGGAGGGGGGAGGGACGGGGAGGGGGTGGGGAGGGGAGGATTTAGGGGAGGGGAGGGAGGGACGTAAGGGGAGGGGCATGAGGATGGGAGAGGACGTATAGGGAGGAGAGGGACGTAAGGGGAGGGGGAGGGGGCATGCAGGATGGTGGAGGGGGGGGAGGGGAGGCGGAGGGCAGGAGGGGAGGAGGGACGTAAGGGGAGGGGGAGGGGAGAGAGGACGCAGGGGGAGGGGGGAGGGCGGATAAGGCAGGAGGAAATACGTTCTCCAGATGTCTCCTCCGAAGAAGAATCTCCTCCCTACCTCTACTACCTCCCTCCCTCCCTCCTCCACCTCCTCCTCTCACCATCCCTCCCTCCCCCACCTCCCACACCTCCTCCCACCTCCACTACCTCCCTCCCTCCCTACCTCTCCCTCCCTACCCTCCCTCCTGCCTCCCTCCCTCCCTCCCTCCCTCCCCACCTCTCTCCTCCTCCCTACCTCTACCTCCCTCCCTCCCTCCCCTACCTCCCTCCACCTCACCCTCCCTCCCTCCCTCCCTCCCTCCCTACCTCCCTCTTCCTCCCTCCCTCCCTCACTACCTACCTCCCTCCCTCCCTCACCCTCCCTTACTCCCTCCTCTCTTCTCCTCCCTCCTACTCCTCCCTCCCTCCCTCCCTACTACCTCCCTCCCTCCTCCCCATGTCCCTCCCCCCACTACCTACCTCCCTCCCTACCTCTCTCTCCCTCTACCACCCTCCCTCACCCTCCACTACCTCCCTCCCTCCCTCCCTACCTCTACTACCTCCCTCCCTCCCTACCCCCACTATCTCCCTCACCCTCCCTACCTCCCCCACCTACCTCCCTACCTACCCCACTCCCTCCCTCCTCCCTCCCTCCCTCCCTACCTCTACCACCTCCTCCCTCCCTCACCCCACCACTCCCTCCCTCCCCACCTCCCACTACTCCCTCCCTCCCTGACCACTACCTCCCTCCTCCTCCTACCCCTACCACCTCCCCACCACCTCCCTCCCTCCCCACTCCTACTCCCTCCCTCCCTCCCTTACCTCTACTACCCTCCTCTACCCCCACACTCACCTCTCCCTCCCTCCCCACTCCCCACACACCCTCCCTCCCCACTCCCACCACCCTCCTCCCCACCTCTACCACCTCCTCCCTCCCACCTCTACCACCTCCCTCCTCCCTCACCTCTACTACCTCCCTCCCTCCCTTACCCTCCCACTACTCCTCCCTCCCTCCCTCCCACCACCTCCCTCCTCCCTACCTCTACTCCCCCTCCCTCCCTCCCACTCACCACCTCCCTCCCTCCCCGCCCCACACCTCCTCCCTCCCTACCTCTACCACCTCCTCCCTCCCCACTCCCCATTTACTCCTCCCTCCCCACCTCCATCACCACTCCCTCCCTCCCTCACCTCTACTACCTCCCTCCCTCCCTCCCTCACCCCACTACCTCCCTCCTCCTCACTCCCACTACCTCCCTCCCTCCCTCACCTCTACCACCTCCCTCCCCACTCTCTCACTACTCCCTCCCTCCCTACCTCTACTACCTCCCTCCCTCCCTACCTCTACTACCTCCCTCCCTCCCCACTTACTACCATTTCTCACTACTTTTTATACTTTTGTGTTGTAGTGTGTTGTAGTGCTGTGTTGTGGTGCTAAAGGGGTGTGCTGTGTTGTAGTGCTGTGTTGTGGTGTTGTGTTGTGGTGCTGTGTTGTGGTGCTGTGTTGTGGTATGTGTTGTGGTGCTGTGTTGTGGTGCTGTGTTGTGGTGCTGTGTTGTAGTGCTGTGTTGTGGTGCTGTGTTGTAGTGCTGTGTTGTAGTGCTGTGTTGTAGTGCTGTGTTGTGGTGCTGTGTTGTGGTGTGCTGTGTTGTAGTGCTGTGTTGTAGTGCTGTGTTGTAGTGTTGTGTTGTGGTGCTGTGTTGTAGTGGCTGTGTTGTGGTGTGCTGTGTTGTGGTGCTGTGTTGTAGTGCTGTGTTGGTAGTGTTGTGTCAGGTGCTGTGTTGTGGTGCTGTGTTGTGGTGTTGTGTTGTAGTGTTGTGTTGTATGTTGTGTTAAAGTGTTGTGTGTTGTGGTGTTGTGTTGTAGTGTGTTGTGTTAGCAAAGGTGTTGTAGTGCTGTTGTAGTGTTGTGGGTTAGAAAAGGCCAGGGGTTGTGGTGCTGTGTTGTGGTGCTGTGTTGTAGTGTTGTGTTGTAGTGCTGTGTTGTAGTGCTGTGTTAGAAAGTTGTTGTGGTGCTGTGTTGTAGTGCTGTGTTGTAGTACAAGTTGTAGTGGTTGTGTTGTAGTGTTGTTGTGGTGCTGTGTTGTGGTGTGTTGTGTTGTGTGCTGTGTTGTGGTGCTGTGTTGTAGGTGCTGTGGTTGTAGTGCTGTGTTGTGGTGCTGTGTTGTGGTGCTGTGTTGTAGTGCTGTGTTGTGGTGCTGTGTTGTGGTGCTGTGTTGTAGTACACAGGGGTTGTAGTGCTGCTGTGTTGTAGTGCTGTGTTGTGGTGCTGTGTTGTAGTGTTGTGTTGTAGTGTGCTGTGTTGTGTGTTGTGTTGTAGGGCAAGTGTGCTGTGTGTGGTGTTGTGTTAGGTGTTGTGTTGTAGTGTTGTGTTGTGTTGTGTTGTGGTGTTGTACAGAGGTGCTGTGTTGTGGTGCTGTGTTAGGTGCAAGTTAGAAAAGTGCTGTGTTGTAGTGTTGTGTTGTGGTGTGTTGTGTTGTGGTGTTACAGTGTTGTGTTGTAGTGTTGTACAGTAGTGTTGTGTTGGTAGTGCTGTGTTGTGTGCTGTGTTGTAGTGTTGTGTTGTGGTGCTGTGTTGTGGTGTACAAAGTTGTAGTGCTGTGTTGTAGTGCTGTGTTGTGTGCTGTGTTGTGTGTTGTGTTGTAGTGCTGTGTTGTGGTGCTGTGTTGTAGTGCTGTGTTGTATGCTGTGTTGTAGTGCTGTGTTGTGGTGCTGTGTTGTGGTGCTGTGTTGTGGTGCTGTGTTGTGGTGCTGTGTTGTGGTGTTGTAGTGCTGTGTTGTGGTGCTGTGTTGTGGTGCTGTGTTGTGGTGCTGTGTTGTGGTGCTGATTTGTAGTGCTCAGGAAGAAGTCTGTTTAGGAGGACTCGGGCGATAATCTCGCCAGCTACGGACAGCAGCGAGACACCACGGTAGTTGCCACAGTCTGACCGGTCTCCCTTGTTCTTATAAATGTTGACTATGGAGGCGTCTTTAAGAGCTTGGGGAATTTCCTCCTTTTCCCATATATTCTCCAGGAGAGAGTGGAGACGGCTGGTAGGCAGAGGTCTTCCTGCTTTATACACCTCTGCTGGAATTCCAACAGGCCCTGAGGCTTTGTTATTTTTCATCTGTTTGATGTCAATACCTACCTCATACAGGGCTGGAGGATAGCTGAGGTGGGTCAGCTCTGGATGCTGAGGGACCTGTTGGGTAGTCATGACATGCACATCGGTGTTTCGATTGAGCAATGAATGGTAGTGCTCTTTCCAGCGCTGAAGGAGGCCTTCATCGTCTTTAATTATGAAGCTACCGTCAGATGAGAGGAGGGGAACTGCCCCACGAGTGGTTGGCCCATAAAATGTTTTAATGAAATTGAAAAATTCGCTCATCTTGTGCTGATCTGCATGTTTTGGTATTCCACATGCTTTAATTTTAAGCCAGTCATTCTTTAGAATACGAAACTCCCGCTGGGCCGCCGTTTTCCTCTTGCGGAAGGTATCAGCTATGGTCCGAGACTTAGAGTTGTTCTGCCAGTCAGTTAAAGCAGCAAGTTTAACATTGATGAGTACATTGATTGCCGGGTCATTTGCATCAAACCAGTCCTGTTGTATTCTTTCGATCTGGCCGAGGGTCTCTGCAGGTTTTTGTCATGACAGTGTTGAGAATACCCCATTCGGCACTGGGATTTGGGTTGTTTGTTGCCGGGTTGTTTATCAGCCCATGTTCGAGTTGCTCTCTGAAAGCATGTGCTACCGCTGGATCCTCCAGACGCTTAGTGTTAAAACCTCTTCTGGAGGCTTGCTGTCTTCGCCGTTTTGGGGCGATGTGAAGTGAGAGCTTGGCTCTGACAAGTCGACGATCAGTGTCACAGTGGTACCCCTCAAGGTGGAGTACTTAGCCCCACTTTATTCAATGTTCTTATGAATGCATTATTAAATTTAATACCAGACAACCCCAGCAATGTCACAATCAGCTATGCTGATGATATTCTTATACAAACTAAAACTCATCGTGAAATGCAAACCACCCTGAACCATGTATACGCAGCCTGTGAGAACCTCGGTCTTATTATTTCCACTGAGAAAACTAAGGTGTTCAACAAACACGCTGGCAACCGCAAACGCGGCCCCGCCAAGTTCAAGATAGGTAACAACACTATTGACTATGTTTCTTCTTTTAAATATCTTGGTGTTTCCGTCCCTTGTACCCTACCTGCCATACAACAGCTAACCCGCCAATGTACTGACAGACTGAGACCTCTTAGAAGTGTAGCGGGGTACAGCCCGCACTATGGTGCTAATATTAGAATTGTTAAAACAATGTACCAAGGCTATGTAAGATCTCTGATAGATTACCACGCACCAGCCCTGGTCCTTCGTGACGGTAAAGGCGTTGACAAGCTCGAGAAAAATGCAAAATAAAGCCCTCAGAATTATCCTAGGGTGTCCCATGAGCACTAAAGTACTTAATATGAGGAAAGAACTAGGTATACCCAGTGTTAAAGATAGAATAACTAAGTCAACCTCATGATAGCCCTGAGGCTTCTGCGTGGTGATCCTGATAACATTGTTTCCTTAAAATTGCTAGAATGTGTGAACCATAGGACTGGTGAATCTAAATGGAACCAAACTACAGCTACACATATGAAGATGTTTGGACTAGAACACCTGTACAAAGCTGAGACACAACAGCGCTTCCTGCCACCCTGGCGGACAGTTCCCCTCGATATCACAATACCGACATATCCGCCTAAAAATTAATTATACAAAGTATTTATCTCCAACACACTGCCAAAGTGAGAGCTCTTGAACACATACACACTCTACAGACTGATGATAATATCACACAGACCATCTACACTGATGGATCTCTTAACACCGCCTGTGGGAGGGCTGGAAGTGCTATTGTTGTGACTCAACCTGACGGTAATATAATTGAGAAAGGAGTTAGAATTAACAACTGGGCATCCACTCTAGAAACTGAATTAGTTGCCATACTCACAGCTATTAAATTCATTGAAACCACTGTTACTGACAGTCTCATCATCACTGACTCTCTATCCTCACTACTTGCCCTTGGTACCCTCGACTCAAGTTATCACGCGCTTGTCTCTGAAGCCAGACACAAATATGCGTGCCTTGTTGACCGGGGTGTCAGGGTCAAACTGTTGTGGATCCCCTCTCACATAGGCCTCATAAAACATTACAGAGTTGATGCCCTCGCCAAACTCGCGTCTAACAAAGACACCGTTGAATACAATCTTGGTTTGTCAAAAAGAACTCTTAAAACTGTAATTAGGAAGGAACTTATTGATGAATTTGACGCAAGAAGACAAGTGCAAATAGACATTAGTCGATCCATAGTTTACCATGATGAGATGTATCAAGTGAAACATGTACAGTATGTGGAGCAAGTACCTAGATCACTAGATTACAAGATGT
The DNA here is from genome assembly GCF_018991925.1 of Homarus americanus. NCBI lineage: Eukaryota > Metazoa > Arthropoda > Malacostraca > Decapoda > Nephropidae > Homarus > Homarus americanus. Next base: position 100,124 of record NW_024739788.1, on the reverse strand, counting down.
TATAACCGCTAGGCTAAGGTTAGGGTATAAGCACCTCTGGCAGTATGTTCCTTAAGTAGATGTGAACAAGACTAAATGTAAAGTGTGTGGCCATACATATGGCCACACACTTGAACACTACGTCCTGGACTGTGTGAAGATAGAACCTTTTAGGGACAGGTCCAAGCACACTGTGTGTGAAATGGCACAACACTTCATCTCTAATGGCAAGATAGTCGACATATTAAGATTATATCCACTTTTTTGCACTTAGTAGCTACAGGTATATCAATTCCCATGTATAGAACCAAATACACTAAGTACTTGAATACCTCTTACGCAAATGTTAATACAGAGTGTGAGGCCAGACACACACTGCCTCACACCCCTGTACTCACGCAGTTGTGAATAAGTTACCCTTTGTGTATAGAACTAAACAAATAATGTTTTTGAAATACTGTGTAACATTCAGTGCCATAATATACTAACCACGGGGGTAAATTATTCTTCCCCTTTGTATACCATACCCACTACCCAGTAATCCTTTTGCGCTACCGCTCACAGGATGAGTATGGGGTGCACAATAAACTAGCCGCTGTAAGCGGCAAAGTTCAAATATTCAATTCACAGGAACAAAGAAGGAAAATTTTAAACATCATAAACTACAAACGTTGTGAATATAGTTCATATTTAAATCAGTAAACAAAATTTAGGATACTATAAGTAATAGGTACAATGAAAATATAGTATTGGAAAATATTTAAATTAATAAATAAAACAACAATAAATAGGCTCGTTGTGTGTGCGGCATCAATTATTTACACCATTTATATTGATCTATGCCAAATAAGCGGACATTTTAACACCTTTTTGTATATATATCTGAGCTTTTAAATTACTTTTAACTTTGACAAAGTATAATTTGCCGAAAGTGAATTAATACCGTCAGAGAGCCGCCGCGGTCATAATAACCTTGCTTTGGTTTGGCCTCTTGTGTCACTGCCATGGAGAAGCTCAGGAACCATTTCACCAAGATTCTCATTCCCAAGGGCGGGGACAAGGTTTATAAGGATGAGTGCATGTTCAACTTCGACACCCCGGTGAGTGTGTGGTCCTGGGTGCTCGTGTAAGGTGTAATGGGTGAGTTTGGGCCCCAAGTGACGGTGCCTTGTTTCACCAGTATTGACTTGATCACCAGTCAGTTTGAGTTGATTTATTCAGTAAATATTCATCAGTGCAACCATATATATTTGGGTAAATATTCGTCCATTGGCTGACCTCAGGTATTGATACTTTTTTTGTGTGTGTTTATTATGGTGTTTAGCTCAAATCTGACCTCATTTATGGTGCAAATTGGTGATTTAGGAAAACCAATGAGTAACATCTATATTAATGCTGTCAACGAATCGTCCAAGAACACACTGCTTCTCCACCATATTTTTTGTTGTTAATTGGTAGTGACAGTCTTCTCTTTTGGGGAAGTGTTTCTTTTGTATAATTTATACTATAATACCATCGGAGGAGGAGCAGGTGGTGCGCGGGTCGTGTGAGTCACATTACCATGCTATATAATACATGACTCAACTCTGGAAAAATAACGTTTCCCCAATAAGGGGAATACGTTATGTTAGGTTAAATAAGGATAAGTTGAATACTGACAACATTATATAACCACGCAGGGGTTGCTAGGGGGTTAGGTCAGGTTAAATAAGGAAAGCATTAGTTTTTTTGTTTTTCCCCAGAAAAAAATCCAAAAAAAAGCAGCAAAATTCAATCAGGAAAAAAAAAGTTGGTAAATGTTCACTAATGGACCGACCTTTGTTTCCATATAAAAAATAAGTTTTTCCGATGTTATTGATGAGTTTCGAACAAATTTGATATTCATTTCAGCCGGATATCAAGAGTATTTTTTAGACCCCCCCCCCCCTGCCCTACCCTACCCTACTCTACCCATCAATCTTAATGAAATTTTTTTATTTTTTTCCGAGTAAATCTCATAAATAAAAAACCAACAAAACCAAACCTAACACTATTTTCTCTGATGAAACTCTACAATTGACGTAAAATAATCTCTATCACAATGTCAGCACAGCTCTTCCACCTGTTCAGCCATATCTGGTACTGAAAATTAAAATCTCCACTTCCGACGCACCCACGCATTGTTCATTGGCTAAGACAAAAACTCTTGCCCAATAATAAGTCTCCTATCGCTATAGCCAATAAGAAACTCCCACACCACTCCACCCCTCGCACATGCTCTGTAGATGCTTAAGAAGTGAAGATGGAGGTAAGGAGCACTGCGTGGTAGGTGGTCAGACCTCCGCCAGATGTAGCAACAAATGGCGACACTTGTGACTGACCAAATCTAAAAATATTGAAAAATTAATATCTCGATTATCCTTAATTTTCCGGTTCAAATATCACAGAAGATAAATGTCTTAGAATTGTCTAAACATTATGAACTACATATTAATAACAGCGAGAGAAAGACCGGTGCTGTACTATAAATTCACCAATTGTTTTTGCTGGCAAAATCGCTCCCAACACCTAAGTAAAGGCTTAAACCTCCCCTCCCCCCAAAAAACTCCTTTGTAACTGAAACTGCTAAGTTGCACCAAAATGGCAGTTAAGTATGAGTAAAACACACCATAAAACACACAAAAAAAAGAAAACTAACCTAACCAAACCTAACCATTTTTTGGAGCTGCTACTGTGGTGGAGGGTACAGCTGGGTGATCTGGTTCGCTTATGGTTACAGACAAAAAAAATTCTGTCTTTTCTTAAAAGTAAACCATTTCTACAAGTAGGACACTATCTTGATGTTAGTAGGACACTGTGATCTTGTAATATTTGGATTGCTTCACTATTTTTCTGATAAACTCTCTGATTAACAGCTAGATAAGGGAAAGAGCACTTTTTGCATGCCATCACGAGCTTTCAAAATGGCTGCTTCAAAATGATTGGCCAGCCAAGTCACATGACACGATACTTGAAGATCATTGGTTGTCATGTCGCAAAGAGGAGGAGGAGAGGACGAGAAAAGTCAATGGCAACATGGCGGGTACAGAAAGTTACACCTAAAAAATTGCGAGATACTCCATTAATATTGATTTGTACAAGAATTGATATGAAGTTTTATGTTTGTTTTTTATAGCCTTTGTGTCTGTAATATTGAAGATTGGAAACCTGCAGACAGCCAATGGATGAATATTAACCTATAAATATTTTTATATATACTTGTACACTATATATATTTATATACAGGTGCTCCTCTACTTAAGAACATTCACCTTGCAAACTTTCAGAGATACAAAACACCGTCACTGAGGGGGGTTACCTGCCAGAACAGGTGTTTAATGTAGATGAGACTGGATTATTTTGAAGAAAATTCCAGATAGAATAAACATTGCCTAAGAGGAGAAGAGTGAGCCAGATTTTAAGGCTGTATTAAAGGATATAGCTGTACTTGTACTAAATGTCAATAATATTTTCTTTTTTTTACAATATGTTTGGTATCTACAAGAGTAAAGTTGGACTTACAAACAAGCCTCAGGAACGTAACTCGTTCGTAGGTAGAGGAGCACCTGTATACTCTATATAACCTAAAATAACAGAGGCAGTATTATCTCCTATGTGGCCCTGGGAGGCGGAGTTTGGTTAATACTTGTGGACGTTGACCATGGGTGTTGCATGTTCAGAATATCTGCTAAAAGACGTTGTGGAAGGAGTATTAGTTGTAGATCAGGTTTAAAACTCACCCTGAACCCCCACACTTAACACATGTTGGGGAATAATAACTAACTCAACGCTAGACTTTGGCTCATGTTGGTAGGAATGAACAGTTGTACTAGTGCTCAGTGGTTCATCTTTGCTGCCTTCTGATGTAGTTAAGCGTGATATGTTTTCTTAATACTGACAAAAAAGAAAAGTAAATTAAATAACATAAAATGTTCTCACGTATGCTAACTATCATTTTAATAGGATTTTTCTTATATAGATTATTTCTCAACAGGAAAGTGAGACTGGATTATATGTTTGTCTGAACACCTTTCATGGCTGGAGCAAAGAACATGTTACAAAATACTCACAAAAGTCGGGGAACTGTGTCTTCTTGCACCTCAGACGGAACAAAAAGGAAGTATGTACTGTGCTGTATCGTGCTTGTTGTCTTTAATACTGCAGAACTCTTAGGGTTAATAAAATGGTTAGTGTTTGCTCACCTGTACACTGTACTGTACAGGCAGTTCCTGGGTTACCAACGTCCAACTTACTAACATCCGCCGATATGAACGCGGTTAAATATTTAATTTACAGTATTTTACTTACGTGATGACTTTTTTTTTACTTTAATTTCCTGTATTTGGTTATTTTATTTCTTCTTTTCTCTTAAATTAAGTGATTTTAGATGTACTGTATATAAGTAAACTTGGCTATGATGTAATGGGATTTTAAACATTGTTCTGTAAGTATGGTATGCACATAACATGTGTTTCGACTTACTTACATTTTCGACCGAAGAACTTTCTCAGGAATGGAACTCGTTCGTAGCCCAGGGACTGCCTGTACTGTACTTGTATGACATGTAGTTTAATTTAATCCTCTATGAATCCTTTATGATATTTTGTTTCATCCAAAGAGTCTTAATGATATCTGATTTAATGGCACCTTGCCAATGGCTCTTCCATGTTTATATTCAAACGCCAGTAATATTCAATACAGTAATCATCTTTTATATGACTATGTATTGTAGTGTGCACTATTATACAGTATACAGTACATTATGTATGTGCAGTATATACACAGTATTGTAGTGTACACTACAGCTACTGTATGCATATTTCATAGCTGTACAGCCCTCCTGGATGGCCTGTTATACAGCTTGGTTAGGTTATATTAAAGCCCAGATTAAGCCAAAAGAAAAGCAGTTGGAACTATCATCATATTGACAGAACCATCCCATTATAACTTTGAATCCTGAAACAATATTGTAGAAATGGGAAATGCCCTTAAAGGCCAGAGGCTAACAATAGAGTAAACTTATGGGGTTGGGCTATGTATTAATATATACAGTACGGTATTATCTTTTTTCCAAGGAATGGTACCTGGTATTTGTATTCTGGTATAAGAGAAAGGAATAGCTACAAGCATTGCATCTGGAGTAGTACGTTGATTTTAACTAGTCATTGTATTTATTCAGGTATAAACATACACATAATGAAAGTTGGAGTTATCTTTTACATATTAATTTGGTATTATATTTTTTTAGCTTCCACCTGAGAAAGAAATGGAGCCAGAGAAAAAGATTGCACGCCTAGCAATCGGTGTAGAAGGTGGGTTCAACCCTGATGCAAGCAAGAAGCGGTATGAGTACGAGGAGCACAACTCTCTGGTGATCCTGCCAGATTTTGATATCATACCATTACCTAATCCAGACCTCCCAGAAATTGTAAGTTTTCTTTAAAGTGTCAGACCTTGGTGCAGCACAGGCATATAGGCAACCTTTCCTCAGTCATGGGTCACATTACTGTTTAGGTATTTATCTGCTGGCCAACCCACCAAAATTTATACCCAACTAAACCCTAAAGTAATGTTAATATTGTATTAGCACGTCCACCTTAAGATATTTTCAGTTTACAACCACAAATCTTTTTCGAGTCCCAACGTCAGTACACAGACAAAATTATCGTTTGTAATTCACTTTAAAATGGCTGGCAAGCTTAAAAGTGAGAGTTTTGTGGTGTTGAGAAGAAAAAGAGACACCCATTTTAGATTTTCTATGTATTTTTAACCCTTAAGCCCTGGGTTAGGGTGCTGCTGGCAGTACCCCCCACACGAGGTTAAATAATAAAAAAATCAACATTTCCAAAATTAATTAAAAAATGGCGGGAAAATAGTCGGATGTTCTGGAACGTCACCCGGGGCCTAAGGGTTAAGCATTTTCGAATTACGGCCTAGATTTGGGTCCCTAACCTCGTCGTAAGTCGGGGAGGAGCTGTATACGTATACAGTGGTCCCTCGATTAATGAACACATTGGTTCCACAGAGTCATTTGTTAACTGAATCCATTATTTCAATGGGATATTGGCTAATTGGTTCCAACTCACAGAAACAGTACATACAAAGTACAAGTACTATAGTATACCGGTAATAGAATTAACAAAACATTAAATATAAACTAAATACCTGTACAGTACTGTACTGTACAGTATACAGTGAGTTCTGCTATAACACGTGTTTTGATAACGCGAATTTGCTCTAACGCCATTTATGAATTAGGAACGATATTTGTATAACACGAACGCTTGTTTGCTATAACTCGATTTTTGCTTACTATTTCTCCAATTTTGTGGTATTAATTGTGAATATGGTAAAGAAGAATATCTCCAAGAAGCGTTCTGGTGATAGAATTCCCGGTGATGATCGTAAAAGAAAGGATATAACACTTGAAGAGAAGCTCGATGTTATCAACCTCAAAATCACCCTTCTCCCCCATCAAGTTACATTCATATTTTTTCAAGGTAAAGTGTTACATTTACTGTATGATTTCATTGTTAGATATGAATGTAACATTTATTTAGACTGTGCTATCCTTTGTGTTAGGCTAACTACTAAATTTTTTCGATTTCGAGTAATCTGCACCTAACCATATTTTTTCCCTAAGCCCTGTTATTTCTATTATGCGATTTTCTGTAACACGATATTTTACAAGAACACAATTATCGCGTTATAGCAGAACTACCTGTACTGTATAATAATAAATAAAAAACAAAAGAATGCAGTGGTCCCTCGGTTAACGAATTACTTTCCATAAGAATCTTCAATTCAGTTAATGAACAAACATTTTATTAACGAAATTCTTACGAAAACATGTCAACATGTTTTGGCTTGCTCTTCGGCTGGTAGATTAGTCCGCCAATACAGTAATCGGTTCTAGGGCTTACATTCATTTCCGTTGGAGTAAATATCAAGAAGGTTGTGCTATTCAATATTTTTCCAAGTTTTATATTAAAATTATTACCTGGTAGTCATTTTAACACTTATTTAACATAATTACAGTACAGGGAACTAGTTTTTGGTGCGCCCATCAGCCATTTCACTCACCCACCAAGGCGTCTGTTTGTGTCTGTTCAGTGGAGGAAACACCTTTGGATCTCTTGAACACAGAGTATTTTTATGTTTTTATAGTACAATTATTGGTCATTCTGAAATTTATTTAACATATTGATAAGATATAGTGCAGTGTTGATTTAAAGAAAATAATCTTTGAATTACACCTTGTGAACTTAAAATTTTATTGGTGAAATGAGGTATCAAGCATGGGTTCCCTGAAAGGTGATATCTCCTCCATCCCCACTTCCTTCTCTTCTCCCTTCTCCTCCACCCCCACTTTTAATTCCCATTATCATCATCAACCAGGAGCCTTCTATATACACATCTCAAAGAAAGTGCACTTTACTGCATTTTTTTTTACTTTGTACAGTGGGGTATGCTATAACGAACGGATCCTACTACGAATATTCCTATAACGAACGGTTTTACCTATAAAATTGAGAATGCTATAACGAACGCAACTCCTACAACGAACGCGGATGAATACGGGACTATTTCGCCTGGCGCATGAATATTGTTGTACCGCGACCCACAACAAGAGCGTCAGGCGCCATCTTTGTCTCATTGTGTAGCCAGTGCACCACTTATTGTTGAAATTTCGTCTTTTGATGTGGAAATTCGCGTTATTTGTATAACTATTTTGTTATACAAGTATACAATTGTAACAATGAGTCGTCCAAAGCGAGTGAGAAAGCTAATAACCCTTGAAACTAAGAAAGAAATTATAAAGAAACGTGAGAATGGAAGAAGCATTGCGAAACTTAGTGATGAATATGGGATGGCTAAATCGACTATATGTACGATTTTGAAGAATAAAGAGGAGTTAAAAACTGTGCAAGTGGCTAAGGGAATCTTTAGACTTAGCAAAGCAAAGTGTAATGTGATTGAAGAGATGGAAAATTTACTCTTAGTGTGGATAAAGGAGAAAGAAATGGCAGGTGGTAACATTAGTGAAGCTATAATTTGTGAGAAGGCTAAACAATTGTTTGAGGACCTTAAAGCCAAGACTCCCAGTGGAAGTGATAGTGATGTGCCAGTGTTTAGGGGTACCTGCATGCTGAATAACACTAAGGTAAGATAAAGTACCGTATTTTTTACATTTTCCACATAATTTTTTCAGTGTTAAGTGGTTGTATTTGGGGGCCTGGAACGGATTAATCCTATAACGAACGAATGCTATAACGAACGAGGTTCTGGAACCAATTACGTTCGTTATAGCATACCCCACTGTATGTACTTTTCGTTGAGCTGGAACCAATTACCCAATAACCCATTGAAACAATGGATTTGGTTAACGAAATTTTCGGTTAACAAACAACCTTCTGGAACGAATTGTGTTCATTAACCGAGGGACCACTGTACTATATATGCATGATCAACTTTTTCATACTTCACAATCATTTGTGGGCAGCAAGCCAATAAACAGATTGGGTTGATGTTCCCTCTTGATAACCCTGATTCACTAGGTGAGTATCTGTTTAGGCAACAAGTTACACTGATCTACCAGGGTAGTGGTCTTGCCTCTAGAACACAGATGGCCCCCTGGACAAAACAGTATTCTATTGGAGGAACCTCCCAAGGGTCCAATCTCTTCCCCTCAGGTGTAAAAATAAAGATTTTTTTACCTCAGCCATTTTTGTTATTAACATATTATTGATGAAGCATGATTAGTACTGTATGCCATTTTGATCCTGTGATGATGATGAATTTTAGATAATATGCAACAGTATGACAATTTGTGCCTTGTGAGTGTTAATGTCTTGTATATCACTGCTCTACAGGCACAGCAAAGTGTAGCAGGCATTTTAAAAGCAGAGTCTGCACTTCACTTAGCTGAAGTTGAAGCTGCAGCTGGTGCCTGGGATGGGGAGGTTCGGCAGGTCACCAAACATGCAGACACTCTCAAACAGCTTGATAATGGGATTAAGGTATGTTTGCAAGTGACGTTTTATTCATTTTCTAATACTTTTTTGTAGGTTTATGCACACTTATTCCCCATATTCACGAGGGTTATATTCTTGGAAATCGTCGCGTATCGTGAATTTGCAATTACTGTACTTGATTAACCCTTAAAGGTCTGACAAATCTTGGGAAGTCTCCCTTCAGAAACTGAATTGTAGGCCAAAAAATGAAAATCATAAATTGAATGTTCTAGTCTTATGAAATGTTAGACATAAAGTACTGTACATGTTAGTCAATAGGAAATAACATAATTTTTACTGTACAGTACTCGCCACCTATGGATATTGGCGAGGTGGAGAAGTCGGCGAGACATCGTACCTCAGCACCCCTCTAGCAGTTATCACACATCTGGGAGTGAACGGTGGTGCACTACCAACTCACTCCATGTTCTTACAACTTCACAACACCTTCACATGGTTCCTTATTATTACACTACCTGGTATATACATTTCATTCACCACTCTGTAGCTTGGAGTGGCATGGCTTGGGAGCTAGAGTTCTAAGTGGGTAATCTAGAGAGGTAGACGTGCGACCTTCCTCCATGGTGACAACTGTTATACTGGTTATGTGCTTAAGATACAGTCAAGGATAAGTGTGGGTGAGCGGGGATAAGCTGTTGCCATAATAATAGTCACGCTACTCATGCAGGAAAATAAAAAAAATTAAGTGCTAGATTGACGACATCAGACCTCTACTACGCCGGGCGCTCTGGGACAACGTCAGACCTTTAAGGGTTAATACCTGATGGAAAAAATAGGGTATGGTACCATGGCTAACAAGTTTATGATTTTTGTCTTAATATTTTGATTTAGAAAAGATTAATGTTTCAGAGATGGTGTTTTCTCTCCGTATGATTCAAGTCTGAATACTGTATGTAATAAAAACGTAAGTTATATCACTCAGGATATTATAGTCTACCCTAGTAAAACCGTTTTCTTTAATAATGAGCAAAAGAGTAAAAATTACAATACTGTACTCTAATATGGCTTAGAAATAAAGAAAATATAATATAAAACTATAAATAAGAAAAGTGAAGAGCATAGGTGTGTATGTGTTGGTGCTGAACATGTACGAGTACGTGTGTGGAACAGGGTTTGCCGATTTAAACCAATGTTTTAAACCAAAAGAATATATAACAAAATTTAATCTATTCCTTTTTCTTAGTTTTAATACGTTATTGTTGATTTTTATTACTTGCAGATGGTTTTAAGGATTTATAGTAGATTTGGAAAAGGCGTATGATAGGAGCGAAAAGGAGGAAGGCTATTAAATGCAGTAAAAGCATTCTATGAGAACAGCATGACTACAGTAAAGGGGAAAGAAAGTGAAGCATTTGACATTTATGTGGGTGTTAGACAGGGATGTGATATGTCCCAGTGACTGTTCAATACAGTAAACACTTGTTATTTGCGGCGGTTAGGTTCCAAGGAATGGCGCAAATAGCAACTTCTACTACCTTAGTGCACCACTGTATACCTATACCAAACAACTGACCAGCCGCGGCAGCACTCATCCTTTCTTTAACTTGTTTAATAATTCAATTTTCTTTGTCAGGGTCATCACTGACTTCTGCCTTTTACATTTCACTCCACTAGCATCACTAGCACTGACACTAGGCAGTGTTTTAGGGGCCATTTCACACAGAAACACTAAAGTTTTGAGAGTACAACACGAGATGCTGCATCAATGCTTGAGCGTGAACAGAGGGAGAGGAGATGCTGCGGCGGGTGACTCGTTGCACTGTGGGAAAAGGCTCGCATGCTAGCCACAATCTGCTTACCGCGAATCGTCGAAATTGAGAGTGACATTACATGGATGTGAACTATTATACGCTGGTGAAAGTGATGATAATAAGATTTCTTACAGGGCTGATTATAAGGCAGCCAAGTTACCACTGTCCAGTATAGCTTGTCACTGCTTCTGTTTATGGTTAGGCTCTGAGCCTCTGTTTCCAATTGTTCAGATCATGTATTAACGGGTTCAGGGGAGCCAAGTTGACACACCCTCCCTCCCTCCCTCCCTCTCATGCTTTTCACTTTTTTTTTATAGTTTTACATTATATTTTCTTTGTTTCTAAGCCACATCATTTATATAGAGTAATTGTTAAAGAAATCCATTTTTCTGAGAGCTGCACCAGGAGTCAGCTTGCTGACATGCCAGTCTGCTGTGGCCTGTGAATCTGTGAGAGATCATGGTAATGCATTTTGCCATTGTTACATATAATGAAAATAAAAGTTGTGGAAAATTCACTTCAATACAGGGGGTCCCTGACTTATGAACGTCCACTGATACGAACGAGGTTAAGCTCTAAATTTACTGTATTTTATTTACCCAATGACATATTTTTTCTTTCATTTACTGTATTTTGTCATTCTGTTTCTTCTTTTCTCTTAAATTAAGTTATTTTAGATGTATATAAGGACTTAGGCTATGATTCAGTGAGATTTTAATCATTGTTCTGTAAGTAGGTATAGGCAGCTATCAAACAGGGAGGTACTACCACCTGGGAAGATATTGGAAGCATAATGTGTTGTCTAATGATAGACCCTGCTGCCATATGGCATCACGAAAATTGTGACCAAGTCCCAGTTTGCTGATCTGACTTTCTGCTTCATTTACACACAATTGCAGGGTTTCAATTGTTTCTCTTACTTTGACAATACAACATATATAATGTTTATCATTTCTCATTCTTGATTTATTTTTTCGATTTTGTATTTATTTATGATTATGATTGTTTAAGATTTTTTTTTTTTAGTATTTTGTTATTAATATTTATTAATTATTATTATAATAATAATAGTTATTATTATTATTATTATTATTATTATTATTATTATTATTATTATTATTATTATTATTATAATTATATTTTCGCCCCCCAGGCCCTGATGTGGGTCAGTAACCTGTGCCCGGGTGGGCTTATCCCCGAAAAAAAAAGTATGATATGCACATAGCATGTGCTCGAACTTAAGAACGTCCTGAGGAACAGAACCTGCTTGTAACCCGGGGACCCCCTGTATTCTATTGTGACTTGGAATAAAGAAAATATAATATAAAACAATAAAATAAGAAATATGAAGAGCATGGATGTGTGTTCTGTGTTGGAGGTGATCGTAGGTGTGGAAGCAGTGGGCAGTTTGTCAATAGCGCATCTGGTGACTCGGCTGGTTAGGCCTTTTACAGTTTAAATGTGCACTGCTATAAGTTTACTCTATCCTCTTTGCCACTGATTGTCAAGTTGATTTCAGCAAAGAATATTTCGGAAAAATAATGAAAGCACAAAAAAACTAAAATTATAAAGATAGTGCACACCCTACATCGCAGCTCAGCTGAGATGTGCTATCTCTGCCAAACGACCCTTAGCAACTGTTGCTAATGGTCAGTCGTCAGAGGCACTCAACCTAAACCCCCTCCCCTGTTCAGTACACGCAGCAGCTGAGGCCTAGAGAGGTGCAGGTGAAGTGTCTCCCCCAGCCATATGCTCTACACTCACTGTCTTTTTTTTTCCTCTAAGCCAAGTGCATAAATTTGAATGCATATAAGTTAAATGCGCATAAGATGCGACACGATTGTACTTAAATGAATTCCTTTAAACTTTCACCTGTAAAAGTAGAATAGTTTTTGCCTTTAAGCATGTAGAATGAGTCTGAATGACTGATCAAAGCTTGTGTTTTTCAAATTTGGCCTTGTAGTTAAAGTGTCATGTTTTCTACTTTTATTTGCAGTTTTGTTCAGCAATACAAAATTATTTGTATCTGGTACTTTTAAAACCTTACTCATTACATAATCATAGCTGTGGATAATTTTAGCAGGGGTTAAACTTAGTTTTTTTAACATACCTGTACAGTATTTAAAGTTTTGTACTTTAGTTAAATGCACCATTTTCACAATTTTCAGGTTCCTCCAAATGGCTGGAAGTGTGAACATTGTGATAAAACTGATAATTTGTGGTTAAATCTTACTGATGGAAAGATTCTGTGTGGACGAAGACAACTGGATGGCTCAGGTGGCAATAATCATGCTGTTGAGCATTTTGAGAAGACAAGTGAGTTTCACAGGTGTCCAGGAGATAAATTAACTTTAATTGTTTTTAGTAAAGTCTCAAGTTTTAATTAGGATTTTTAGTGTTGTTGAAATTCTCAGGTACAAGGGAATAGGAATCTTTAATCTTTGGCATGATTTTATGCTGTTTTGGGTAAGTTAGCCAATAGTGTTTGCTTGATGGCTGGGGGATATGTTTGGCTACTATAATCATGACTTAAACAAAGGAAGAAAACTTGTCTCAAATGAGTCTTTTCATATTATTTTCCTTTTAAAGGTTAATTGAAAAAATAATTAGTGGAGCCTTACTACATAACTGTTAGTCTGGGCAGGTAACAATCAGCTCACTTACATGATCATAATTTGATCATTAATTTTTGCACTTATTGATGAAATGAATCATCATCTTTTATTACCTTGATATCTTATGTGGGAATATTTTGTCAAAGGTTATATTTGTGTGCAGTAATTTGTGGAAAATATAGTACTTTACAGTTCAGTGGTTTCCAGTAAGATATCAGATCAAAATCCTGGATATCTAGTTACACTCACCAGATAGTTAAGTCTGATTCACACTAGCCCTCTTTGATGTCACAAAGCAGTGACTTCATACCGGCCTGTTTGGCAGATGTCATGTGTGAATTAGGGCACGTCCACTGCCCATTGATGTGGGAAGGATAAACTAATTTCATCTCAGCCGTTCAGGTGGAAAGTGTTGGTGCCCATCTGTATGCTGTTGAAATTAATCGAAGATTCATATTAAATTTTTGTCAAATAATAATGAAATTCAGCTTAGCTAATATCATCACTTAAAATATATGCATAGTAAACATTCATATTGGAAATGGAAAGATTCAATGCAATGATAATCCAGTACAGTACTGTATACAGATTTTGAGTTCATGGCAACTCTGCACAGAAGACATATTTTCTGGAGTTTGATTTGCTCCTCTTTCCAAAGGTGATGATCTTTTTCTTTGGAAATGATTTTTAACCCAACCTAACCTTAATGAATAACTAAGTACATTACAGTACTGTATATGAACAAATAAAATGAAGCAGGCTCAAGCTGTGGGATCAAGAACAGAACTGGGCTTCAAGTTCAAAATAACCCTAAACAAAATTATCGAGATCAATGGAGGGATCCAACACAGGCCACTGGCCTCTTTTCCTCAGCATGACCACCTGAAGTGGGTGGCCATGAGGTAAATAAGGTAGAAATTTAACATGAAGTTGCCTCTTGCTGGGGCCCCCGTGTGTAGCTGTGAAGAAGGCATAGCAAAGGCTATCATCCATGTTTGTTTACATTTTAACTCCTGTCTGAATGTACCACCATTTACGTCGTCGATGGCTGTACTGCATCAAAGATGGCCGTCAAAACGGGCTAGTGTGAATCGAGCTTCATTGTCATTTAAAAAGGGCAACGTCTTGTGTTGAAGTTTTTCTTGAAGGATTTCATTGAAAATATTCTGTTGATGTGGGTTAGATTTTCCAACCACTCTCTTGTAAATTAATTGTCTTGCCTATTGTTTCAGAGTACCCATTGTCAGTGAAGCTTGGCACTATTACACAAGATGGAAATGCTGATGTGTACAGCTATGATGAAGATGACATGGTGTTAGACCCTAACCTTGTGAAGCATTTGGCTGTAAGTACTGTCCATTATATGTAGAAAAAATGAACAAATTGCTGTGATTTAGTAAGACAAATTCTTGTTGATAATTTTGAAAACTCAATCCATCTTTTTCAATCACCATATCATTCAAAGGTACAGTCGACCCTCGTTAATTCGGACTGATAGGGGGGAAGGGTGTCCGTTTTAGCCGATTGTCCGAATTAACCGATTTGGGGGTTAATATTGCATTATATTTCAAAGTCATTGTTTTCGTCACGATTTTATCCCACTTTCCACTGTAATACGTACGTCATTTCAGCAAAAATATTACATTTCCGTGAATGCATTATATCAAGCACAGTATGAATAGAATACCATTGTAATATAACAGTATTTTAACCAAAAACTATTAAAAAAAACGAGTAACTTCTCTTGAACATCGGAAGGTAAGGTAAAATCTTTTGTTTTTGTCATGTATTTTATCCTATTTTACATTAAAATACATCACGTTTCAGCAAAACTACTATTTATTTCCGAGAATAATACATTACGTTTCAGCAAAACTACTATTTATTTCCGAGAATATATTCATTCAGGCACAGTTAAGGTAAAATATACATGTGATGTAACAGTTTTTTAACTGAAAACGATTCGAAAAACACTTGTGCCGTGTAGCTGATACTCAACAGCTGGTGGTGCGTCATGCGTCGTTGTAAACAATAGGAGGTTGAAGTAGATTACCTGTACCGGGTATTATATTAAGTGTGAAATATCAAAAAGGTTTTTATTACCTGTATTTTTTGTAGATCAATGAGAACTGTTATACCGTATATGATATGATAAGTTAGCCTGTGCTAAGAACTTCAACATAGACTACTGAAAACACGTTGTAAGGTAATTTAACCTATTGTAAGTTGGTGAGCTTCATTTGCTGAAGGAACTGCACAACTTTTCATTACTAATTGGTACATATTTTACATTTCCATTGTTTACTGGCAGTAAATGGTTAATATTTTTCATGTCTGAAGCTAAAAGTTGCATCTCCCTCCCCCCCCAACACTAGTGGTGGAGATGTTACATTTAACCAAAAAGACACTGGTGTTTTATCCCAGCAGTGGGTGGACCAGCATTTTAGCTTAAGGTCCGCGTAGGTAATATTCCTACAAATTTAAAAAAAGAAAAAGAAAAAAAGGTTTGTTCAGATTTTGTCCGAATTATCCGAAATCCGGATTAAAGGGGTCCGAATTAACGAGGGTCGACTGTAATTATAAAGTGGTATTTACTTAAAAAACATAATTATTTTAGAAAAGTCATTTTTACCTTAATTATATTTTAAATTTGTCTCAAATCTTTCCAGCATTTTGGCATCAACGTTAAAGTGATGGAGAAAACCGAGAAGACGATGCTTGAGTTAGAAATTGATTATAACCAGCGAGCGTGGGAATGGTCTCGACTCACAGAATCGGGAACCAAGCTAGTGCCAAAGTTTGGGCCAGGATTCGCAGGTAATATAATACATTGGCAGTTTTGATGTATAAACCATTGATACAGCATGATGATATTATGGTTGTGCGAGTCACATATTTTTTGCAGTTTGAGTAGTGTAGACTATAGGTGATTCACTGTAATGCGGATGGTAAAAACTGTTTAATTTACCTTGAGATTCTTAAGAGTTGATATTGTATGGAAGAAAGGGACATTCTGCTTCATGGATGACTCACTTTGCTACACCCAAGCTGCTTTTAAGGTGGATGGATTTATTGTAGTTTCTGTATATACGTAGAGTACAGTTAATTGACTATAAGCATTGTGAATCCGTATAGGCCAAGAGTTATCTGTGTATTACTCTCTCCAAAAGGGTGTTGATGGATTGGTTCCAATCCTTTTTTATTAAGTATTCTTGAGGTAACTAGGAAGGCACCAGTTGTTGAACTCTTCAGAGACCTTCATGAAGGAGGAGTTGGAATTTGCTGTCATACAAACAATGTTCCTTCTGGCTCACACATCCAGTAGAAGAACATCCATCTCACACAGTTTTGCATCAGTAGGGCATATGTGTCTCACAAAGACAGCCATAGTTTCATAATTTACCTTACCTTAGGTATTTGTATGCCTTTATTGTTTCCAAATCGTATTGATAAGGATGTTTGCATTGATGGTGTTGATATTATATAATGTATGTAAAATTTATTATATATTACAGTAAAACCTCGATAAATCGAAACTTCAGCTCATCGGAATTCGCTTTTTTCGGACTCTGAGATGCTCTGGTCACCAGAAAAAAAAATATTTTGTTTTAAGAAATAGGGAAAATTGTTAAAAATATCTTTTGGAATGAACAACACTTACTGAATACTGTACAGTGATCTAATCAGATTTGCTATAGGCCTACTGAGAACTAAGACACTGAGTAAGTAAGCAGGGGGGGGCTGATCGGGTTTATTTATTTATTGATTCAGTATCGGTATTATAATCTCATATGATTTGCCTCTTTTGGTTTATGGTTCATCATGATTAATATAACATCTTCAGTAACAGAGAAAAAATACAATACTGTATGTAATTTATAATATGACTTGAAAATAAAAGGATAAGCTGTATCAGAAAGTTATGTACTCAAGATGCATTTGTGCAAGAGCTTTCAGCAGACTAGTTTACAACAGGGGTCACTATAACACACTGTAAAGTATTTACCACCTTTGAGTGTTATATGATGACTCAGTTTGGCTACTTGTTCACTTAATTGATTAATGAATAAACCAGGGTATATGCAGACAGACAATACTGTACACTACAATATTACTTATTAAGTGATAATAAATACACTACAATAGTATTTATTAAGTAGTTATAAATACACTGCAATAGTATTTATTAAGTGATGATAAATACACGATTGTACCGTACTAATTTACTAAGTGTTGAAGACAGACTTTGTGGAAAGTCGATCAGCTTTTTTGCCCTTTGTAAACAAATGACTCAGTGTGTGCAGTGTTTTTTTTGTTTTTTTTGGAAACATTCTTTTAGGATAATATTTTATCAACCTGGTGCCAAATGATCCTAAATTATATGAGAATTATGGTGAAATTGCATAAAGAAGTGTTAAGGAATCTTGTGAGGGGGGGGGGGGGGGGGGGGAGCCACCCACCCTTGCATTCCCCTCCCCTCTGCCAGCTGGTCCCAAATAAACACTCCTCTTCCACACACAATATACTCCCACACTTATTTGTTTTTGGTTTTTATCTTTATAGTACAGTATACAGTTTTCCCTTTACCCATAAGACAAATTCTATGGTTACTTACATATAACACTTTACAGTAAATAACAATCATCTCTGAAAACAGTCGTCGACAACAACCAGACTTACCGGTATGTCTCATTTTCAACCCAGAGAGTTCTGTTTCATATTTTTGTTATTGTTGATGTAATATTCTTTTAATAACCTTGTTTTACACGTAAAGACCTTAGTTGTTGAAGTGCAGTAATAACATACTGATTTTCTTTAAACAGTTCAGATAAGCAGTGTTGTCTCCAAACCCCCAACCCCTCTATATTCACTTTTTTCGGACTGGGGTCTGCCCCAATTAGTCCAATTTATCAAGGTTCTACTGTACTCGTATATGTATATATATAAAGTGATATCTCCGTTAGCTGGAACAGTTGGTGCTGAGCACTTTTGGGAATGAGAGATTTCCGTGTAACAAAACGACAATCTCAAAGCCGGAAAAAATATCCCTCATCCCCGGAATTTTCCGGGTGGCCAAAATATTTTATCGGAAGTTCCAGAAATTGCACATTACATCATCTCTCGAACCCGGTAAAATGTCCTCCATCCCCGGAATTTTCCGGGCACTGGGAAATTTTTCATGGAATTTTCCTGAAAATGTGCCCCTTGGAAAATCTTTCCCAAAGCTGAAATTTTCCAGAAAATTCTGACTTTGGGAACAACTTTTCAAGGACATTTCAATTCCGGTTGAGAGGGTTTCTGGCTAATAGAGATATTGTATTACTTATTACTAATAATCTTTATTCATTTGATACATTATAGGGATGAGAAATCTTGGTAACTCGTGTTACGTCAACTCAGTAATGCAAGTACTCTTTACTGTTCCGGGCTTCGTGGAAAGGTTTTATCATCTTGGACAAACCATCAGGGAGAGCTACAGAGGATCTAACCCTGCAGAAGACTTTAATGTTCAAATGAGTAAACTTGCTCATGGCTTGCTGTCAGGAAGGTAAGAATTAACATTCAGTATATACAGTGCAGCAACCATGGTGGTACCTTCTTACTTTCAGTAAAAGAATGTACGAGTATATATAACATGACACTGGGTAAGAGACCCACCCAAGAAAATGAACATCTAGCCTTTCATGGTTTTACCCAGTAGAGCCCCGAGTCATGGCAACTGGTGGTAATCCAAGATCTCTCACTGCCCTGTGATGACCATTGCTCAAGGTGAGAGATCAGAGGTAATAGTTTGACCTAAACAAGAGAGTATTGGGAGTCATGGTGCTGCACAGTTCACTGTTTCTCCTTTGACTTTGTCATAAAACGTGTTACAATGGGATGCCATCTGTCCTAGTTTAAAAGATTTTGGGCAATGATTCGAAGTACTCAAAAAATTTTAATAAAGGATTACAATAAAAAAATTAAAGGGCTCCTTAAGACCCAGTTTGAACTAGAAACCAGAAAGACTCTGGCATCGTAAGGGAATGTGTGGCTGAATTGTTGTGTAATGAAGTGATTCATTAATAATGCATCTGTTCATGTCAAGATTTTCACAATGTAAAGTTTAGGATATCTGCTAATCAACAGATGAGATGGAGCCTACACAGGGGTATTTTAGCAATTTTTATTGACCTGGATGGATTGAGTGTGGTAATGTAATTACATTCCTGGTGACGCAACTGCCTAGGTTATATGCCGCCGAATTAAACTAAATAATTAGAAGGCTAACAACAAATAATGCAAGGAAGAAAACATAAATACTAAATAGCACAGAACTTTCATAAAAAACATTTAAATGTTAATAGATAAAACTCAAAGCTTGTGTAGGAGGCCAGCTCCCCTGCATGTGCATCAAAGAAAGATGGTAAGACACGCACACACACACATATCCCTTGGTACTCAGAGAGGTGCCTACAACAAAGATCTCTAAGACTGGGTGCACTCCACCAGGAGGTGTCGAACAGTCAATGGGACCAGGCAGTCATCACAAGGGAGAGGGGGTTCCCTCTCCATGAAAGAACCATGAGTCAGCTACGTGTGGCCAATTATTGACCTGGATGATGCCTACTGGCTTATTTCTGTTCACAGACCTTTTAGAGAAACCTGAACTTCTTTTGATAGCTGGCTTCTGATTCCTGGACACTAAACTGTCATCACAATATATGTGAGGGTTTGACCTCACGTTGTAACTGAACCAGTGAGGAGTGACCTGGATACTACCCAATTGTCTGGGATATAATTAGAAGTGAGGGGTGTTTCAATGCAAATCCGGCCTGCACAGTAGAAAGAATGAACTACAAGGTGTCCTAACTCCTCACACAGTTATTGTAGTCATCAGACGACCACCAATTTCCTGGCAAAACTCTTGAGGGGCCTGGATGTTCATATTTCTGGTCACTCATCACTGGCCACCTGGATATTGTTTTCTAAATCAAATCAGTATACTGTACTATAGGTAAACCTTCAAGCAAGAAATTTGGGTCAGGATGAAAATTTCTTTTTCTGCTGTCAGTCAAAGGCTTGCTTAATTATTTTCATCATTTATAAATGTGGTAGTTTGAAATTCAGTTTTTAAATAATCACCAGAACATTATAGCATGAAGATTGTGGAATTGAATAATGTTTCTCCATATTAACTGTCTACTATATAGCTGTGACTTAATTCAAAACCTTTATGAAACATTGTAACTTGCCCTGAAGGAACCCTTTTTTAAGTATTACCCAACTTACAGATATGCTGTGGCTCCAGACACAATAGATGAGAACCTAGACACAGATGACCTACAGCCTGGTATATCTCCGCTCATGTTCCGTACCCTGGTTGGAAAGGGTCATGCCGAGTTTTCAACCAAGAAACAGCAGGATTCAATGGAATTCTTGGAACATATAATTAAGATGACAGCATGCAACTCTGCCGGGGCAGCTGATCCTGGAAGCTGTTTTAAATTCGAGGTTAGATTGATGGAGTGGGGGGGTTAGATTTTCTCTATCACATATTTTATTTATTTTTTTCACTCAGATATGTTAGTAGGATTATGCAGTAAGTATGGAGATAATTTGTTAGCCTTATACTTACAGTACATGTTGAGAGGGGGGAGGGGCACACCCTGTTGTCTCAGACCACAGTATAGTACGAGACGAGATGTAAAACAGGTACTCCTTCACTCAGGCTTTTGATACACAATTTTCACAATTACCTAGGCCTAATGACATCTTCAACTCTATGTCTGAAAAACACTGTTTTTAGAAAGGTTTTATGCATCTTATTTCAACCTTAAGGTTTGTACACTTGGTAAAAGATCTTTCTTTACAATTCTTGTGCGAAACAAATGACTCCCCAAACGAAGGTTTTTGGTAAGGCCCATGAGGCATACCTCGTAGTGGTAGCCCTGCATGTCTAAGAGTGCAGCCACACTTGCTTGAAACATCTGATCGGCACGTTGAAACGAGGCGCAGGCTTAGTGCTGCTGCACTATCAATGTCTGAACCTTGGTCAGAGCCACTTACCTCGTTTCGTCTTGTTGAACATGTTTCAGGCAAATTGCCTCACCCTAATATTGTCATGAATCGAGTGCTAACTGTTACTGAAATACATGGTTATTCGCCAATCATATTTCAACGAAGTAATTTTATATTTTGAATAAAATAAATAAATAAATTAGGCCTACCATTATAGGTAGGAAATGTCTAAAAATCATGTCTACTGACCCTAGCAAGACAACAAACAGGACTGTTCAATTCAAATTTAATTTGACCCATCCTGCAAGACTTTTTTTTTTTTACCAAATATACATCTTTTTTTAACCTTATATTTTGTACACCTTATATAAACCTTATATTTTTAAAGTACACCTTATATAAACCTTATATTTTTAAAGTACACCTTATATAAACCTTATATTTTTAAAGTACACCTTATATTTTTCAAGTACACCTTATATAAACCTTATATATTTAAAGTACATATTATTTCAACCTTATATTTTAGGCAATTAACGCTGACTAAGTAAAGGGGACTAGAAATGAACCTCGTGTGATCCTGTACATGATAGTTTTGGTGTCAAATTATCATGACAATATTAGTTATATACTAAAACAATAATAATAGGGAAAGGTCTCTTCTGTTTGTAAGGAGTAGATGGTACTGTACTGTATTTGGTTAATAGTAGACCTTAGAAATATAGTTGAGTAAATCTGTAGTTCAAAGTACAGCGAGTTCTGCTATAACGCGTGTTTTGATAACGCGAATTTGCTCTAACACGATTTGTGAATTAGGAACGATATTTGTATAACGCGAACGCTTGTTTGCTATAATGCGATTTTTGCTTACTATTTCTCCAATTTTGTGGTACAGTGGGGTATGCTATAACGAATCTAATTGGTTCTAGAACCTTGTTCGTTATAGCATTCATTCGTTATAGGACTAATCCGTTCCAGGCCCCCAAATACAACCACTTAACACTGAAAAATATAATATAAAATTGTAAAAATTGTAAAAAAGTGCATAAATATGCATCTAAACCCCTGAAATAAAGAATATCATTAATATTTGTAATAAAAAACAATTAATTAGAAAAAAAAAAATTTAAATAATGTGAATATAGTAAAGAAGAATATCAACAAGAAGCGTTCTGGTGATAGAATTCCCGGTGATGATCGTAAAAGAAAGGATATAACACTTGAAGAGAAGCTCGATTTTATCAACCTCAAAATCACCCTTCTCCCCCATCAAGTAAAGTGTTACATTTACTGTATGATTTCATTGTTAGATATGAATGTAACATTTATTTAGACTGTGCTATCCTTTGTGTTAGGCTAACTACTAAATTTTTTCGATTTCGAGTAATCTGCACCTAACCCTATTTTATCCATAAGCCCTGTTATTTCTATAACGCGATTTTCTATAACACTATATTTTACAAGAACACAATTATCGCGTTATAGCAGAACTACCTGTACTCTATCATATTCCATTAAATTAATAGAGAGAAGGAATATTAGTAAACTAGCCAAGGAGTCCATTGGTAATATACTGTAGCATGCATAAACTACAAACTTAGTTCTTTAGATGTTGTAGATGATAAGGCTACAAAAGATATATTTTTACAAGCTTGTATGAAAGTTAAAGATCAAACTTATTTTATTTTTAGGCATTTTGTTTTGAGCTCTAGAGAAGTGGAACTTGATGTGTCTGTATAACATGTATGGTACTATATTGTAACTTGTTGACATTTGTATGTTTGACAGGTAGAGGACAAGTTTGTTTGTAGTGCAAGTGGAAAGGTTCGTTATGTGACACGACCAGACCAATATTTGCCTCTACCAGTGCCTATGGAAGAAGCTGTCAACAAAGAAGAAGTAGCAGCTTATCAAGCTCAAAAAACAGATGCTCAAGCATCGCAGAAAGTGATGTAAGTATCCTTTGCATAATTTAATTTTTATGCCTCCACTGCATTATGCAGTAGGCCTATTGACTTTAGGCCATTCATGTGTACAATAGCTTAGGGTTATTTCATGAAATTTGGACCAAGAATGTTCACAAAATCAATGATATCAGTATGAAAATAATATGTACAGGTCTTAAATACCAACTAAGGGGGCAGGGACTGGAGAACAAAAATTTCACCAAGCAATGCTTAAACAGTTGATTTACTTACTAAACACAAGCAGGAAATGTACAGTATTCTGGTACATTATAGAAAAATAAAGAAAGTTGTACAAAAGTGATGAAAATTGAAAAAAAAAATGAAAATAGCACAATACTGTACATCAAAGCCTGATGCTGTCAACACATCTACAAAAAATAAACAAGTATTAAGGTTTTCTTTGGCATTCTTTTCCAAAATATTCTAGTGTAATCAGTTTCAGGTTTGAAGAGTAATCCTCCTCCTCTATCATTGTTGCCATTTCTTCCTTTACTTTTCCAGCCCAGCTGTGTCAGCTGATGCAACCAGCCAGTGAGTCTTGCAGCATAGCTCAATACATTTACTGAAGTTGTGAAGGCATGGCTTACTGTCACTAGCTCTCTCCAGCATCCAAGCTTGAACCTCTCTTACCTTAGCCTGAGTCATTGCACACTCCGTACAGCTTTACATTGTTGTGTGCTTGCTATATAAATCTTCAAGGTGTCCTCCATTTCTTGGTACAGGGGTGATCTTAAATGCTGGATGGTCTTGGATGTGAGTGGCAGTACATAAGCTGCATGAACCTTGTCAGGCTGTGAATCATGCTCTCATATACCCCGTTTCAGCATGCAACAACCAACATTCTTACTTCATAGTCAAGTTCTTTTAAAATTTTAGCTTTCTATTCTTGATTAAATATCTTTCTCTTCTTTTTCTCATGAACTGGAAGGAGAAACAGCTGCTAAGCATTTAGACACCTTGGTAAGGGGTGCACATGGTAGTTACGAGAGTAAGAGTGATGCCATGACTGCCCTCTGGTGACCAGCTGGAAAAATACATGTGCAGGGTAGTTGCATTGGCACGGGCAACATGAGGATTGATTTAAATACTTCCAGCCTGGCCTCTCTAATGAAATAAAATCTCACTATATACTTTATAGGAAAATGGGTAAGTAGCTGTGAAATGACCTGAGGTTACTGTACATAATTCAGGTCCACCAAGTTTGTTAGCTGGAGAAAGTAGGAAGTATTCAGCTTAGGGCAACTATTTGTTTTTTGCTTCTGTATGTGCATCCTCATATTAACTGAGTACAGTACAGTATATGGTGATTGGTGTTTGCACCAGCGAGGAGACATAATCTGTTCACAAACACAACTGTAGTGTGACTATGATTTAGGCCTACTAGACCTCTCATAATAATGGCAGAGGTAATGTATACAGTATATGCTAGACTTTGGTAGGCCTTGTTATAGGGAAGGGGAATTTTCAAGTACAAGATAACAAAGATGTAGTAACGAAGAAGGTTACGATCATTGTTACACTATGTTGAAGAGGAGGATTGATTCTAAAACTTCTAGCTATAAAGCTTGCACCAAGCCTAGGAACCTCTCTATTTACACTGGCAGCTGTTGCTTCTAGTTCAATCTTTTTAAGGGTAATATTTGCAATGGGGAGAGATTAACAAATCATTAGGTTAGGCACACATCAAAAGTATGATGGCCAGCCTCTAATGGAAGGCACTATGTCATATACAGCATGCCTGGATAATTCGCGGATTTTTATTTTGCGGTCCTCTATTATTCACGGTAAGGGCATATACATTTCTTTGCACACAAGTAAAAATATCCCCCCCCCCTGGTCAGCAAATGTCATTATTTGGCTATTTGTGGCCATTTTGAAACCAAAGATTTGAAGGGCATGCTGTACCTCATATATACCATTTTTTTTTTTTTTTTTCTTTTCTTTCTTTCTTTCTTTCTTCATATACCATGTACAGGTGTTTCTGTTTTTTTTTTTAGAAATCCATCCTGAGCTTTTAGGCATTTGTGACAGGGATCTGAAATGATTCGTCATTTATTTTTTTCACAGACAGCCTGAGGAACAAGTGAGGGCAAAGATTCCTTTTGATGTTTGTTTGTCAAAGTTAGCATCACCAGAGCAGATAGTTGCTTACAGTTCTGCTGCAGAAAAAGAAGTCGCCATGCAGAAGATTACTCGTCTTCGTACTTTTCCAGATTACCTAGTCATTCAGGTTGGTAATGTACAGTACATGTAATGAGACATTAAATGATGCTCAAATTTAGCATTCAAATGAAATGTATATCTTAGAACCTTGTAGTGGAAGATAACTATAACGTGAATGACTGAACAATGTGAGTTTAGAATGATTGTAGAGCTTCTTACTGATGCATTCAGATTAGCATCATGAAACTATGCCACCAAACATTTTTCCTACCTCATATAACTTTAGCCAGTTCAAAACACTCAACTTGTGGTAAGTTCAGTCTTTGGCAAGGGGACACCTCTGTGAATAGATAAGACAGGAAAGAAGAGAGAAATTTTTAGATTTTATTGTAGAGGTTAGAGTACAAAGCACAGATAATGTATACTGAATGAGTGAATTATGTACAGTATCTCAGAAAAGTATCTGCCGGAATGGGTGTGATGACTTCCAAAATGCCACTTGCACCCCTCATGATGTCCCGGGAGGGTTGATATACTGATCCTACAACATTTGGTAACCGAACATCATATTAATTACGCTGAAATAAATACACATTGCATTATGTTAAACTGTATACCAAAGTAAATGCTAGTCCCAATATCTATCATCCGTTATCTCTTAATGTTTCACACAGAGTGTGGACAGATACTTTCTTGTGTCAAATGCTTGAACTCGAGCAGTTTTTAGCTCTTTGTTATCTAGTAAGTTGTGACTAAAGCATAGATTAATGTGATAGAATACTGCACAGTACTATATTTATAATTAGTAATTGTTTAAATCTTTTGCCTTTCAGCTTGTGAAATTTGGTATTGGTCAAGATTGGGTTCCCATGAAATATGATGTGTCAATTGATATGCCTGAGAGCCTTGACTTGTCTGTGTTAAGAGGTTTTGGCCTTCAGCCAGGGGAGGAGGAGTTGCCTGAGACTGCTGCCCCTTCACCCAAGGGTAAGTTCTTTATTGTCTCCTGTACTGTATCCTACATGCATTGGAAGATTTTTTGTACTGTACAATACGTATATGTATTTGACATGCGCATATGGTCCTTTTGGTGCTAAGGAAAATTAGGGGTCTTTTTATTTAAGCAAAAGAATTGGGAGTGATTCAAGAATTTTTCTAAAATTTCCAGAGATTAAGGCCATTAATAACTAAATTTTATACAAGAACAGATTATTAGCTGTAGTCTGTGTTTTATTGTCTAAGTTTTTGGGGAGAGAAGAGAAAATATTTAGAGTTGGAATTCTAAAAACTTGTTTGAAATTTTCTGAAATTTCAATTGATGAAGAAGATTCATTTCCAAAATATATATACAGTAAACCTTTGTTACTCGCAGGGGTTAGGTTCCAAGGAATGGCGTGAATAGGCAGAACCGCGAATAGCAACTTATACAGTACTATCTTAGTGCACTACTGTATACCTATACCAAACAACCAACCAGCCGTGGCAGCACTCATCCTTCCTTTAACTTGTCTAAGAATTCAACTTTCTTTGTCAGGGTCATCGCTGACTTCTGCCTTTTACATTATTCACGTCACTAGCATCATTAGCACTGACACTAGGCAGTCTTTTAGGGTCCATTTTCACACAGAAACACTTATTTTTTGAGAGTACAGTTAGTTCTGCTACAACGCGATAGTTGTGTTCTTGTAAAACCTCGCGTTGTAGAAATTCGCGCAATAGAAATAACAGGGCTTATGGAGAAAATAGGGTTAGGTGCAGATTACCCGAAATCGAAAAAAAATTAGTAGTTAGCCTAACACAAAGGATTCTTTTTTTCAAATTTAGCTATTCCCGTTGCACACACAATATCACATGTTCTTTCCTTACGTTCAAAACGCTTGATAACATCAAACTTCTCTTCAAGTGTTATGGCCTTTCTTTTACGATCACCACCAGGAATGCGATCACCAGAACGCTTCTTGGAGATATTCTACTTTTCCATATTTACAATTACTCTGTAATACCACAAAATTGGAGAAATAGTAAGCAAAAATCACTGAGGACGCTTCAAAACAACTGATCGTGTGATGGAAGCAGAGAGCGCGGGTGTAAAACGCTATTAGTCCGCACTGCAAAATATTATTATTATTTTTTTTTTTTTCATACAATATTTATGGGAACAGCTAAATTTGCAAAAAAAAAAAAAGTGAAATTTATAGTCCCTATCAAATAACACTTCACAAACAAAACACATAAATCAATTGAACATGTGATGTCGAACGTGAACTGTAAACACTGCATAACCCCGCGCCAAGCGACAGGACACTTAAAACGTTCGAGTGGAATCTCGTTACAGCCAACACGCGTTCGCGTTTTACAAATATCGTTCTTCTATTCATCAATCGCGTTATAGCCAATTCGCGTTGACAAAACACGCATTGTAGCAAAAATGACTGTACAACATGAGATGCTGCGGAAAAAGGCTCGCAAATCATCGAAATTGCGAATTGCAAACCCGCAAATGGCAAAGATTTACTGTACCTGTATGTATAAAGGAAGTAATGGCTTGAATAATTTTTTTTATTTTTGTAAATAGTTTACTGTTAATTTTTTTGGTAATTTGTTGTTATGGCAGTTGTGTGAATATGTAAATTTGTGTCCATCCTGTAACATAGATTGTTTTATATTTACTACTTTATTGACTTACAAGTGTGTATGAATTTTTTATTAAGGGAAGTATGCTTTTTTTTTTTTTTTTTTTTTTATTTAACATGTGCATACAGTATCTCTATTCTACATATACTGTACTGGAGTTGTCCATCTATTACTCCTTGTTTAAAGAGAAATCTGTATTTCTTAATTTATTCAAACAAAGGAAGGGATTTGATGTTATATGTCTTAACCTTTACGCCCCAGACTAGGGTGGCGCCGGCCGTGCCCACCACGTGGGATAAAACAAGAAAAATTAACTTTTCCAAAAATAATTTTGAACCTTTATAAATGATAAAACAATCAAAAAGACGTATAACTATATATTGTACCTCTACAAACTTCCGTGGTGTCTCAGTAACGAGGCAAATAAGGGGAAAAGTGTTTTTTTACGTCGAGTGCTTGCGGTCACGACGCACATAAGGGTAATTTTTCCGCCTGCCTTTGTGTCTGAGATGGCTAATAATGCATTTATTTACTGATAATACTTATTTCCTATAAATAATTAATTTAGAATTTATTTTATTTGCACTACAGTAAAGCCTCGAATAAGGACGGTAATGTGTACTCCAATATTGCAGTGTAAGGTGAATCATCGTATCGTGAATCATTAATTAATATTGAAATAAAGCAATAATAATGAGATGCGTTCCCAAGTGTGACCTTTTCATATCTTCTGTGTGGCCTTTTACCCTCTTTTCCCCCCAAACAATAAAATTAATGAAAAATGCAAACTATATTCTTTAAATAATGTTTATGAATGCACCTTATACAATATAAATGAAAAAATAATATGGTCACCCAAGAGGAGATGCGACACCATTGTTGTTGTCAGTGTTTACACCCATAATGTCAGTTATCCATCTGAAACTGAAGAAAATATGACCCTGGTTGTTGCTGTAGTAAAATTAATATAAAAAAATATGTATGTTTTAATTAATGCTGTTTAATGTACAGTAAAAGTAGCCAATAGAGTTTAAGAATAAAAGTGATAGCGGAACTCCAGTGTGTATACGTGCGCCCTCAAGGAAACCGCGTCATTTATTTTATTAAGCATATGCACAAAAGATTCATTATTGTTTATTACTGAATATGTATTAAAACACACAAGAGGAGAGTAGACGGCATTGTTTTTGTTAATGTTTACAACACCCGTGGCGAATGACGATGGTTCTACATAAGAAACTGGAGAAAATAAGACCCTGGTTGTAGCTGTAGTAAAATTAATGTAAAAAAAAATGAATATACAGTACAGTTGGTCCTCATATTACGCGGTCCCGCATTCCGCGTTTCACCGTTAACGCGGTGCCTTGCCAGAACCTAACATTTTCACATTCCGCGGTCGTGAACCCCATTACGCGGAGAGCGGCTGGCAAGCCGCGCCATTTTTGGATCCAAACCTCCCGCCATCCGCCATGTTGTGTAAGAGGCGCGAAAATGGTGCGCACAAGGTCGCCCAGTCATCAAAACATTACCGAGTTCTTCACCCGCCACCCACTACAGCCGGCCCAAGTCAGTGATAGTGATAATTATAGTGAGGATATGGACTTATATGAACTTTGGGGGGTTTAACAAAGAGGCCCTGCAAGCCTCTGTGGTGGATAGTGATACAATTGATACAAGTGATACAGGTGAGGGCCAATAATATAATCTGCCCTCTGCCTCGGAACCAACCGCCCATCCCCGTGTGCCCAGCCATCTTTTCTACTAATGTAAGTGTTAAAAAACCTAATATTATTGATATTTCTCTTAATTATTAATTGTGTGTGCATGCCATCATAAAGTTAAGATAATATTTTTACTACAACATAGTTGTGTGTCGTCAAAAAGTGGAGTTTGGGGATCGGCCCGGACTCCATTTCAATTAATCCCATATGTTATGTTATTCACTTTACGCGTTTCTCACTTTCCGCGGTACCCTCCGGGTTACATTAACCGCGTAATATGAGGACCAACTGTATATGTTTTAATTAATGTCAATAAATGGAACAATAGAAGTAGATAACCACTAATGGTAAAGAAATAACGAAATGGGTTGGGAACGCCGTGTGTGAGTGCGTACATGTGAAAATATCGTCATTTCTCAACATAAGAATATGAAAGTGTTACTTATTACTGTTCATATATGTTTTAAATAATACATACCAATGTAAAACAAAAATTCTACTCACCAATGAATATTGTGCGAGTTTTTACTCAGATGACGAAGTCATTAGGTTCAACTCTGGCTGAAGCTGTAGCTTTCCATAAAGATGTCATAGCTGTTGCTGAAACTGTTTCTGAACCTGAAGTTGCTTATGATGCTGAATTTGATGGTGTTGCTGAAGTTGATGGTTTAGGCCTTCGAATAATAAAGCTGTCGAAAGAACCTTGCAGAGCTGCTTTCTTTTCTCATTATACATCTTTATGCAGAGGTCATATGCATTTTTCATGTCCCTGTTAATTTTAATGCTTTGTTCTCTTAATGGATCCACTTCAGAAAATATGTTCATTGCTTGCTCCATATAATATCCACAGACCTCTCACCCTTTTCATATCATTTTAACACATCTAGTTTCTCAGCTAAACTTTACACTTTCTTTTAGCTTTTGAACCAGCACTACCATCACTTGCTCTCTTGCTCATGTTGAATAGGGACGCAAAAATGCCGTAAGAAATCTGAGAATGTTTTTTTCCTTTTCACATGCGTGAAAACAAAAGGCCCGCCAATCTGCAACTGTTTATACTAGTGTTGCTGGCATCACCACTCACAAGTCCGGCAGCCTCCGTGTGCAAGGTGTGTTTTCTTTTATTTTTGTATAATACATATCGGGATTTAGTTATTAATGTGAAAATGTAATTTTATTTTATTTTTATTCCATTTTCCTCGTAAATACGAAGAAAATAACGGTGTAAAATGAATTGGGTCCTAAATTAACCAGGGTCTTAAATATGAATCGTCATTGGTAGAACCGTCGTTATCGGAGGATTTCCTGTACAGTACAGTACTTTTCATAAAAAGTGCTCGGCTGTCTTTGTGTTTGGGAGAGCAAGCAAGGGATTTTTCCCGGATTTTACAAGATACGAGTTGTACGCATTCAGGATGGTGATGTCCAAGAGGTGTAGGAAAATCTTCTTATACCACTTGAGACATTTCTGTACACACTCAACTGTGCCAACCTGCATGTCACTCTTGTCCATGAAGCACTCGTTGACATTGTAGTCCACGACAACATCAGGTTTTTTCACTGCCTCCTGTTGCCCTGTCCCTTTTGCCACTGTCCACCATTTTGCCCTTGTGAACGGTTGACAGCATCTGCACAGTACGCTTGTCATGCCAACGTAATGCAACCATCTTGTCTGCTTGCTTCAGTTGGATGTCTTCTCGTGCAAGTTTACTAGGAAACACAGGCCAGTGTTTCCTGTTCTTACGTACTGTCCCACAAGAACCAGTGTCATGTTCAAGTAGGAACTTGGCCAGGGCAGGAGAGGTATAAAAATTTTCCGTGTAGAGGGCGTGATTCCCTCCAAAGTAGCGGTTCATGAATTTCTTGACAACAGCGCCAGAGAAACCATGCGAGTCATCCTTGGGCATGTCTACATCACTTGCTGTGTAAACTACAAGATCTAAGACATACCCAGTATCGCAGTCACACAGCATGAAGAACTTTATCCCAAAGCGATGTTGCTTGGAGGGAATATATTGTCTAAAAACAACACGTCCTCTGAAAAGCACCGGAGACTCGTCCACCACTACATTCTGGAAGGTTTGAAGAACTTCATGAATCATTCCTTCAGCATAATAAAAACTGTCCTTATATTCCAGAGTCGGTCACCAGCCACAGGGTTGGTGTTGTCCAAGAAGTGTAGATAACGCAGGATGGAGGCAAACCGGTCTCTTGACACGAATTTCGAAAACAATGGAGTTGCTGTGATGTCATCATGAGATATCCAGTACTCCTGAAGTACGTGTTTTTTCACATGTGCCATTAGCATTAGTAATGCAAAAAACACATGTAATTCGGACACAACAACATCAGTCCATCGGCGCAATTTTGGCGAGGGGCCAGGGTGGGGGTCAGCATCACACGTGTACTGATAAAATTTATTTTTTTCAGTACACAGTATCAAAGAAGGCACAAAAGTAGTCCATCTCACTTGATTCCTCTGTACAAGGAAATTCAGGAGTAATTCCACCTGATGAGCATTTGAAATCTGGGATGTCAGGCTGGAAATTGCGGTCATCAGACCAAACAAAAGTATCCATTGTCCCTTGTCTGGGCTGTGAACGTGTGTTGGGCCTACACCGCACTGGCTGTGCCTCGCCCTCATCACCACTTGTCCTTAAAACATCATCTAACTCGACACTATCCTCAGGATCGTTTGGCATATAATCACTGCCTTGATCACCTCTTTCACCAGAATCGCACAATACAGCCCTCACATCACGTAGATCTGTTTGTATCTCACTATCATCCAACCGACGGCGACGCTTGATCGGGGTTGACGACATGACACGGGAGGTTGAGGGGCGACTCTCCATGACTGCAGGGAAATGGTTACTGACCGCTCTGAGCCCACCCACGCTCCCCTCCGTGTGCTGTGACAGAGAAATAGTCACGCTAGTACCTGTTAACCCGCAATGGGCATTAAAAGAATGGCGGGAAAAGGCGCTCGTCTTTGTACGTCACCCGGGGTGCGCTAGTCCGGCGTCTTAGTATGTCACCTAGGGCGTAAGGGTTATACTGTGGGGAGCTTCACTTTATACCTGCCTGATTACAGAAAAACCTCTATCAAGCTTACTGCTACCATTACTACTGCTGTTGCCCCACACCCGACCACACTATACCACACCCAAAGTTAAAACTAGCTGTTAATAGTTACCATTACATTGTAGGCTGTAGCTGTAAGAAGTATATTCTGGGTGTCCTCTCAGAATCTGTCTTTCAAAGATTCTCTAGGCATGTTTTTCTCTGATTGACTAGTTTACAATATGGACAGAGCTCCATGGCACTGCTGTAGGACATATGTGCACTTTGAAGGTGACGAGTGGTGACTAATTAGAAGCTATTCCCAGCTGACAGGTTTATCACAGGGACAGTATCAAGTTTCTTTTCTTCCCTTGTCATTGTAAAGGCTGGCTATCATGAAGATGATTTGATTGACCTTTAGTCATACAGTATAAACATTAACCCATGATGGTGTTTTGTATACAAAACCCAAAATATGATATGATATGATCCTTAAGCCCAAATTCAGAACGGTGGTTTGAGCCTAGGATTTGAGCTCATCTCAAGCGTGCGATTCAGAATTCCTCGATTCGAGATTTCCTGCAATGGATTACCCATATTCAGAACATCGGCTTGAACCTCAGATCGGGTAATCTGTGGCATTTTCTTCAATTCCGAGCAAGGATTCGAATATTGAAATTCTAGCCAATCACATTTCATTAATACCATTACAACAGCCAACTCCATAAATGCTGTTTCTCTCTGCAGCAGGTTTACCCTTCCAGAAGAAGGTGTAGCCAGACCCTCATTCTTTGAGTTGGCCCCCGTCTGGGAGCCGGGACTTACTGGTGGCTGCTATGTCGACGTTATACCAAGCCAGCTCTTTTGCCACAAGGGCAGTTCTTCTTTCAGGACTCGCATTTGTGCCAGTAGCCAGAGGTTTCAAACCAGCATTCTGAATTCGGGCCTTACAAATAACTGATGTAGACAGTGTTAACAAGCAATTGAATGAATTAGTGTTTCATGTAATGTTCTGCAGCAAAATGCTCAGACCTCCCTTCTAGTGTATCTTGCTAAGTTGTTGATCTTTGGCAGGTGAGTATGACTGACATGTAGTGCTCTTGATGTCTGTGTGTCCAATTCAGACAATATGGGAGTGACTGAAACTCATTATCTGACAGGAGGTGACCGTCTACAATATATCTTTCTTGTGGCTTGTTAAAGTTATGACTGTTTATATTACTTTGTCTTAAAATTTATATTTTACAGAACCAGAAATAGATGCTGAAATTGTGCAGCAGCTTGCAGAGATGGGCTTTCCTTGGGAGGCTTGCAGAAAAGCTGTCCATCTTACTGGAAACAGTGGCACTGAAGCTGCAATGAACTGGGTGATGGAACATATGGGTGACCCCGACTTTGCTGATCCTCTTGTAATTAAGAACACATCTTCTAGTAAGTTATATGTCTTAAGATATACTAGTATGTATATACAAAAGAGTATATATATATATATATATATATATATATATATATATATATATATATATATATATATATATACACACACACAGTATGTGTATATATATTTATGCAAGTAAATCACTGTAGTTGCGCGTGATCCAGGTATATGCTGATAACCACAAGGAAAGAAGAAAACATGAAGCTCCCAGGTGCTTTCGTGTAATTCACATCTTCAGGGGTGAGTACAGTCTGTACTCACCCCTGAAGATGTGAATTACATGAAAGCGCTTGGGAACTTCATGTTTTCTTCTTTCCTTGTGGTTATCAAACTGGGTGGCACAAAGGAACAGCTTAATGACGTCATGCCTCATTGGCTGAAGACAGGCCTGAGGCATTTCTATTGGCTCGAATTTGGCGGGAAACTCCTGACATTGTTACACCACCTTAGAGCAAATTTTTCCCAAAAGACCGCCATTTTAAACAAAAAACGAGTCCATCACCAATGTATCCAAGTTTTATGAAAGAAGTCCGTGTTTTTTTTAATCAAAATTAATTTTAAAAAGTACTGTACACTTACTTTTAGTTCACTAATAAGGTCTTGGGCTTAACCTTCTCATCACCCTTATGGACACCAAACACTTTCCTAGGGGCTATGGTTATTGTTTAATTTTTCAATAGTACAGTAATGCAAAAAATATGAATGCTACTTCAGCCTATGGTGAATGTACTAAATTTATAAAAACGAAAATTAATTACTTAAAAAACACCAAAAATACAGTATCGTGTTTTACAGTAGGAAGTGTTTAGAATTTGTTATTTTTTTGTATTTTCCTCCTGTAGCCATAGTTTTGTTAAAATAATATACAGTACCAGGAAATGTGAGGAATAAATAAAAATAATATCAACAAAAAATATTGTATCATCAAATCAGTAAATAAAAGTCAAATGGAAGTAACATTTGCATGTTACTCCCTGTTTCACCATAGTAACGAACATCAGCTGGCACGCCAATACCCTAGCAACGTCCCCCCCCCCTCTACACACTGCGACTGTCTTCTCAGCCAGCTAACTCGTGTGCAAAGAAATGTATATTCCCTTTACAGTAATGTACGTGTTTGCCCTAAGATCAATTATTTATTTTACTTTTTTCATAATATGAGTAAAATTAAATGAAGAAGTTACAAATATCATCCAAAATTACGAGTTGAAAAACAACCATGACACCACAGCTTGGTCTGGTATCCTGGTGGTTACAGTGATGAGTTTAACCTGGCTACAATGTCATGATTAATCATTATTAAAAACTATTATATCCGTAAACACTACTAATAACAGTACTATATCCAGTGAGTGACCACAAGTTAAAGCGTCATCTACAGTTGTATTTCTCCTCCCTCCTTGCCATATTTCACTTGATTTACTGTTATTATTAGTTTTTACTGATGTAATAGTTTTTTAGCGAAAGATTAGCAAAGTTTCCTCTGTTTGTAACGCATATTCCACAAACCTGTGCCTTTAGGAAATTCGGCCACAGTGGGATACCAATTTGCACGAATTTGCGGCTTACTTGTACATAGTTTTAGTTTGAGCTAATACTTCTCCAAATTTGGACCTGGCTAAATGTGTCCCTCAGAAGGTACTGGTAATCCTTTGTTTCGTGAAAAGTACATGTTGACATTTTTTACACTTATAGCAATATAATTAGTAGGAATCTGGTGTTGTTTAGTCAGTACAGGAGCTATCACCTTAGTGTATTTTATTCTTTTCAAGTTTTAAAAATTGGAGTTCAGTTCTAGTGTTTTGCAGTTTCTGTCTTTGCAAATGTTTTTATATATCATTTCATTTGGCCTAAATACCTTCTTATTTTTTTCAGGAAATGATAATTTCACCCCAAATGAAGAAGGTCTGGCAATGTTGATGTCAATGGGCTTCACACGGGAACAAGCAGCACTAGCTCTTAAAGAGACCAGCAATAGCCTGGAACGTGCAGCGGATTGGATATTTTCTCATCAACATGAGTTGGATTCCCTACTGGCAGCTCAGAGTGGGGCAGCTGCCGTTCCTCCTCCACAGAAGCCAAGTTACACAGATGGCCCCTCAAAGTATGTATTCTATGTGCATTGGCCCCAAGTTTAAAAAATCTAGTTCTGAATACTCCTTGTTTTTCCAATATTGGATACGCATGTATAACAATAGCCTTTTACCAGGCCTCACCACACCTATAGTTTCTCTCCCATCATCATTCTTGTCATGTGTCCTGTTACTCCTTTGTCTCTCATAACTATAAATCTCATCACCCAATCTTCCATCTTTGATTCTTTTTCCCATCTGTGAGGTGAACATTATCCCCTAAAATAGCTCAATAGTTCCTTTTTACTTCATATCAACCATTAATTAAAGTCCAAAAGCAATTTTTCTTGAAATAGTCACTCCTTCTATTCCCGTGTCCCAACACAGACTAAAGCAAACCAAAATTTGAAGGAAATCTCAAGAAGCATCAGCAAGTAAGGCAGGAACTAGGGAGATTATTTCAAACCAAAATTAACTACACCAAGAAAGTGTCGTGTTCTTTGTCCGTCCGTCATACTATTCCAGCTTACATTTGTGATCACGTAGTGTTGTAAAAAATATCTTGCTTTTCATCTTTCTTTGGCTTGATATTTAGAAAGAAAAAACCCTTATTATGAAATTAGCATATAATGTAATAGATTTTAAATGTGCATCTGTAGTACATTGATATTGATTCTTCAGTGCCATACCCATTCCCTACTTGTGTCATTGTTCTATTGGAATAAACTTGTCCTGGACTTATGAGGAAGGGTATGGATTACGAACCTAATAATTTCCTGTGCCTTTTCAACCATCCATTTGGTATTGCAGATATGAGCTAACTGCTTTTATAAGCCACATGGGAACTTCAATATTTGTGGGCCACTACGTATGTCACATAAAGAAAGACGGAGAGTGGACCATCTTTAACGACAACAAAGTATCAAAGTCTGTAGACCCTCCCCTGGACCTTGGCTACATCTATCTCTACAAGAGAGTATCAACATAGTCCTTCATACAAATCGACTGTTTGGTGTCCAGCAAAAACCAAGAAGTGTCCATTTCCATTTCTTCTTTAACAAACTGACTGACAAAAAGAATATCTTGCAAATCAAAAAAGTCTGTTTTGAAAGTAAAACTAAAGACTTTATTTAAAGAAACTAAAGTCTAATAATTTGATTTTAGAAGTTTGCCTCCCAAGTGATAGAGGAAGATAGCTACTGTGCAGATATTGCATTTGATCTGTGATCATTTAGAATAGTAGGTATTTGAGTAAGAGGGACTACCCGTATCCTATTTTAGCAGCATCAGTGATATGAGAAATTCTGAACATTTTCTGGTACTTCAGCAACATAGGATAACTTGTGTTTTGGTCAGAGGTTCTCTAGTTAATATGATGAGGAGTTTTGACCTGCCCATCACTGAAAAATGACTGTACTGTACATACAAACAAATCTCCCAAGAAGTAAACAGTGTGAGTGTTTATCAATAAGCATCACATCTATACTGTATTTTCAGAAATTTTTATGCAAAACAAATTTTTGGATCTGAAGAGTGCACATTATTGTGTCCAAGATTTATGGCAAATAATTATGGTTAACAAGTAAGAGGCCTTATATTTGACATCCTGATATGCACTGGGTTGTAATGACAAAATCCTGCTACACATTTGTAAGAGTTTTAGGTAGCACAGGAATATGTACAAGGATGGGTTTAGGTAGTGTGTGATATTTTTTGTGCTAGACATTTTTTGCAGCTTTACTAACTTAAAATTATGGCCAATTGATTGAAAGTAAATTTTTTTTGACAATAAGATTTTTATTCAACATTGTTGCAGTAATCAATTATTTTTACCTATTGAGCTGTTTATAAGTGAATCATTAACTGTGACATAAGTGTTAGTTACCTGTCTCCTGATGATGGCAGTTAGTTACCATACATAAAAATGAAAATCGTAAAGTACCATATGCAGGTATTTTCCATCACTTGATAACTTGACCTTTTGGAAGTCTTTGAAATCCTTGTTTCATTTTCATGCTCCAAAATATGCATTAACATCAAAAATTTTAAAATTAAATTATGTCTTGCATGTTTAAATCTGTATTATTTTTTAATACTTTCGAGTCTTTTGTCAGCTTAATGCGGGACAAAAGGAAATGAGCTAATGGACAAACATATTTTCTCTTCTTTTATTCTTGCTGCCATGAGAGATGTATTCTGCTATGGTACTTCCCTACCACATCAAGTCCCCATGTCTGGCATAGCCTAATTCTTCACTAACATGCCCTTCATCAAACATCACTTGGCTTCATTCTTTCCACTCATTCAGGCATTCTATTGCTTCTTGGATGTCCACCACCCTCATTTCTCTTTTCCCCGATCATGAACCTCTGTATTATGTATCATTGTTTCACTTCCTGTTCTCTCAGTATGGCCATAACACCCAAACAGGTCCATGTCTGCTCTGCCTCACATTCCCTGTTTATGCACTGCTGTAGTACAATGCTGTAAGCATTTCTTTTTCTATGCATCCTGTTTCCCATACATTTGCACACATGCTTGTCATTTTTATAACTATACAGTACAGTTGGGTCTCACATTACGCGGTTAATGTAACCCGGAGGGTACCGCGGAAAGTGAGGAACGCGTAAAGTGAACAACATAACATATGGGATTAATTGAAATGGAGTCCAGGCCGATCCCCAAACTCCACTTTTTGACGACACACAACTATGTTGTAGTAAAAATATTATCTTAACTTTATGATGGCATGCACACACAATTAATAATTAAGAGAAATATCAATAATATTAGGTTTTTTAACACTTACATTAGTAGAAAAGATGGCTGGGCACACGGGGATGGGCGGTTGGTTCCGAGGCAGAGGGCAGATTATTGGCCCTCACCTGTATCACTTGTATCAATTGTATCACTATCCACCACAGAGGCTTGCAGGGCCTCTTTGTCAAACCCCCCAAAGTTCATATAAGTCCATATCCTCACTATAATTATCACTATCACTGACTTGGGCCGGCTGTAGTGGGTGGCGGGTGAAGAACTGGTAATGTTTTGATGACTGGGCGACCTTGTGCGCACCATTTTCGCGCCTCTTACACAACATGGCGGATGGCGGGAGGTTTGGATCCAAAAATGGTGCGGCTTGCCAGCCGCTCTCCGCGTAATGGGGTTCACGACCGCGGAATGTGAGCATGTTAGGTTCCGGCAGGGCACCGCGTTAACGGTGAACCGCGGAATGCGGGACCGCGTAATGTGAGGGTTGACTGTACTTCTAAATTTCTCCATTCTTTTACTGCAAATTTCTCTGTATTGATTTAAAAACACAAACAAAACTAGATAACAAAATAATCAACACTTAATTTACATGTTGATTGTGTTCTTATTAAACACTGTAAATAGACACTAAATAAATACTTCTGGCAAATAGAGAGTTTGGTTCCAGGTTCATTCGATGGACTCCCTCATTCATCCAATTACTTAATATACAGTACATTATATGCAACAAACCAATACATTATAAAAATTTCAATGGTACGGTGTTTAAATTATTATATTAACATTAAGTGTTGATGATGAACTTGATATAATTTTAATATTAATATTAAAGTCAGAAGTCTGAGGGTTTGCCTGAACAAACCGGGGGTGTGGAACATATCTGGTGGAGATGGAGGCAATGGTGGTGGTTTTGTGCTTAGAAAAGAACATGGTGTAGGCAGCAGTAATGGTGGTGGTAGAATCATGCTTGTGAAAGAATGTCTGGGTTTTTCTTGAATCACTGGCCCATCTAGTGGAACTTTTTTCTGTGTTTGGTCCTCAGTCCAGAAGTTGGGGGTCTTGTATAGCAGGTTTATGACTTTAAAATGACACTTTAATACCTTGAGGTGCACTCTTTCATTTTTGCCTCATTTCTTTTCACTGTATGCACATTCAACTCATTTAGGCCATAAACTCATGCTGTAAGTGATGAGCCTTCACCCTCAGTAAGTCTTGACCAACAACTCCATGTTCTGTACTAAAGTTGATGCTTTTTTATGGTTCTTCTCACATTTAGTATATGTAGTACAGTACCAGTTTTTGGGTTACTTTCACATACTTTCTCCTTACAGTTCATGGTAAACATTTGACAAGGGGTAAAGGCGAGCAGATTGCATAGAGCTCACACAACAAAGGTAGACACAAGACTAATAAGCATTGTGTGTGGGTGTTGGTGGGATGTCAGTTGGGGGATATGGCTTAGCTTAAGTGATGAGACACAGCACATAATTCGTGGATGGACCTCATTTGGCAGGCTCCTTACGATCATACTGAATACTGTATATATAAGTGAATCCAGACTGTGTACAATAATTAAAGGGTCACAATTACTTGACCGTGTATAAGTAAAATGGCAAAATGAGAACAACTATAGACTTTTTTTGTTTGTCAAAAAATAAATACCAAACAACTTAAGGATATTAATACCAATGAACTTTTGTTGTTCACTTGGGACTTTGGAATAATTAAGTAAAGTCACAATGTAGATACAGTAACAGATGTGGAGGGATCATTATGCTCCTTTAGTTTCACCTTATTTCTGAAATGCCAAGTTCATGTGGGTCTGCTTCACAGTGCTGCCACTCTCTTATGTTTGTCATCGTGCAAGAGCTCTGGGTGGGGGAGTTGTGCTGATTTATTCTGTGGCCCCCGCTCAACATTAGACTGATTAGTAGTGACTCTTTTTTTCCCCGTTGAATTTATGGAGATATTAATAAATCTTCATTGCCAAGTTATTAGAATTACTTTTGTTTATTTTCTGAAGCCCAGATTCACTAATGACTTAAGGTCACTGTAAATCGCTATGATCAACCTTAAGGCTGAATGGGTGATTCACAAACAGTTTACAGTGGCCATAACCAAACTTATCGTACAGCAAAAGTTACGGTGGCCCCAGAGCAGCCCATTTGCTTCCGCAAGCGGAAATATGTTCTTGTAACTCCCGTTATCTCTACTATACAATCCACACTAAAACACACACGGCTATCAGACGTACTTCAAGTATCGCTGGTGACAGTGCAGCTGTAACGAATGGTTGCTTTAGCTCATGACCGTGCAATTTGGAGTTAAAGGGTGTTCAGGGATCCTTTGGACCCTCTACAAATTGATGACCACATACTGCTACAGTACATCACACTGCTTAGTTAGTTTTCTGGATTTCCTGCACAAAAACCTGCAGAAACGTAAGACATCACTGGCCTTTGCCCTTGTTAACTACAGGAAGGCTTTTGACCTTGTTGATCACTGCACTGTTATC
Source organism: Homarus americanus (assembly GCF_018991925.1). NCBI lineage: Eukaryota > Metazoa > Arthropoda > Malacostraca > Decapoda > Nephropidae > Homarus > Homarus americanus. The sequence goes on along the minus strand of NW_024739788.1, from coordinate 58,380 downwards.
AAAAAGGCCATTGCACTAGGGCTGCCCACCAACCTGGTCTCATGGCTCACTGATTTCTTGAGTGGACATCGTCAGGCAGTGAGGTATCAGGGTTCTGTCTCCACATTCCAACACCTCACATGCGGTGTTCCCCAGGGGACCAAGATGGGACCACTGTGCTTCCTCATCCTGATCAACGACGCTCTATTGGACACTCCTCATAGGTGGAAGTACGTGGATGACTGCACTGTGGGGGTTACAGTGGACAACACCGCACCAGACTACTCATCGATACAAGGCACCCTGGACAGGCTACAGGCATGGACTACGGAGAACAAGGTCACCATCAACCACACCAAAACCGTAGTCTTGCACATCAATGCCGCCACCACTCCAGTGCAAGCTCCAGCAGTCACAGTGGGTGCCCATCCTCTCCGGTTAGTGCAGTCTGCCAAACTCCTGGGTGTTACCATAGACCACAAACTGGACTGGAAGACCCATTTAAACAACACAATCAAGGCAGCTTCGTACCGACTCTACATGCTACGACGACTTAGGTCACTTGGGACACCCACGCCAGAGCTGAGGACTCTCTACAACTCCTTTATTCTCCCCAAACAATGTATACGTCACCAGCCTGGTCGTCTTCTCTCAACTCCACCCAACAATGTCAGCTAGAGAAGGTACAGAAGAGGGCCTGCAGAATCATTCTCGGCGCAGACTACTCCAGCTACACCAACGCTCTCTTCACCCTAGAAATGCCATCCCTCAGTGACCTCCACCACCAAGCACTAGCAAGGTTTGGTAGGGGACTACTGCATATTCGTCATCGCCGCCACCTGCCACCGGCAGTCCCCCGCCCACCTCGCGCAGTCAGCCACTACAACAAAATTCAGCCCATAAGAGCCCGCACTGATAGATATAAAAATAGCACCATCCCATTTATTAAAATAATAAACAACTGATTTATGTACTGTACAGCCCTGTAAATGTATTCAACGCATATCATTATGTCTAAATCAAATGTAAGTTTGTATATTTTCAGCCACCGGCTGCAACTCTTTTAATAAACCGTTTATTATATTATTATTATTATTATTACAGTACTACAGATTTCCATGTAGGGATATACTCTGGCTAGATATTGGTCGAGTGTCAAGGAGGTCTCGTGCAGTATCAGTGCATACGTCGGTGTTAACAGAAACAATCGCCAACCCTCCAGCTGACAACAAATTTGCAGCTCTACGAGATGCTCTCAAAAGGCGATACCGACACCTGTCTCCTGCAAGACCTATCCGGCCTCTCCCTCGGCAACTCAACGCCTGCCCGTCTCTGGGACGAGATACGAAGACAACTCCCGCCACACAGACAGGCTTCCTGACACTATCCTGCGCCAGCTTCACACTCAGAAGCTCCCTGCAGAAGTTCGTCTCGTCCTCTCAGCATTGGACTACTCTACTACCTCGGCGACCTATGCAGCCAAGGCAGACAGAGTATTCCACGAATACACTGCTGTGCGCCATGCTGCCACAAACAACTCTGCGGCCACACCGTCGCTTTCCTCCGGTCTTGTCGACCTGATCGACGCTCCCCAGACGAGTAACACTTCACAAGACATGAGGGACCTGCTACAGTCCCTACACCGCAGGATGAACACCCTCGAGCAGCTCTGCTCCTCCAAGCCTGCAGCTGCTCCTGTTCCTGCCCCACGCACTGTGTCCTACCGATCCCAAGACCCCCGTCCTGCCTTGGACGCCAGCCCCCAGCTCAGTGTACCTACCTTCTGTTGGTACCATCAACATTTTGGTGCTAATGCTAGACGCTGTGAGGCTCCCTGCAACTACACGAGGAAGGGACATTGACAGAGATTGGTAGACGCCATAACCTCCGACGCTATCAAGCAGCACATCACACGCCTTACTTCTGACCTTGACCACTTCACTACTACTGCCCTTCACGACCTACTACAAACACTACGACAGGCAGTTTCTGCATTCAAGGCTACTGCCCCACGCCAGCCTTCCCATCGCCCTGAACATATTCATCCCGTACCTCCTTCACCAGTCTGCCCACAATTGCTGCTTACAGCACCTCGCCCACAACATTTCTGGGTACCCTCTTTTCATCCTCAGGTACCTACTGCTCCTGACGTGGACCCTGCTCCTGACATGGACCCTGTTCCTGACGTGGACCCTGCTCCTGACGTGGATCCAGCTCCTGACGTGGACCCTGCTCCTGATGAGGATCCTGCAGCCGGCTCTATGGACTCAGACACCCCACCCGGCTCCCCTGAGGTCTGTGCACCTGCCGCGAGAGAAGCACCACATTCCTCGCCTGTTCAACCCTCTCTCCTCTACAACCCTCCTTCTCCCACAGATTCCGCATCACTAGACAGAGTCGTCTCCCGTAGCGGCCGACTGATCCACACCCCCGCCCGTTGTGTCTCACATGTGGGATACAACCCTGCCGACAACAAGTCTCCTGCAGCGCTCGGAGGGGAGGGGGAGTATTGTAGTGGATACTCTCCCCTACAATTGCTGACTGATCTCTTGCCGTCCGCTTACCAGCCAATCAGCAGGGAATTCCACAGACCCAGGCCTCACTCTCGGACTGCGCGGTGATTGGTCTGTTACCGCCTTCACCTCACTTTTCTGATCCTGGAGAATCGTAGAAATACAACTCAGCCTAGCCGTGGAGATCATTCTACTCAACGTTCTCAAACCAACAAGTCCTCTCAACAAGCTCCAAAACCAACAAGACCTCTCAGCAAGCTCCTCACCCAACAGGACCTCTCAGCAAGCTCCTCACCACACAGCAACTCCCTAGCACTGCACTGTACATACAATATATATATATATATATATATATATATATATATATATATATATATATATATATATATATATATATATATATATATACAGAAAACGCATTGTAAGTTTCCCCTTCTTACCTCCATCCTTAGTGCGAGATCTACATGTACGTATGTATGTGAGCCTAACAAAGAGAAAATAGACTAACACAGAAACTTGACAACTGGCCACATACAGTACGCTACAACTGTGCGTCAAGCAGAGGAGCCATAGGTTTAGCAGTTACCACCGACAGAAGAACGGCTGTAAAGAATGAAGGCATATATGAAACATGGCCCCTCTGCTCATGGCCTCACAGCTTACCCATGTGTAAGGAGTTTCGAAACATGGACATACCTACACGACGTGAAACTGCAAGAAATCTACACTGTTATGTGTCTGAAAAATACTCACGTGGTGCTCGAGTGTAAGACTGAGGGGAAGGGGAGTATTGCAGTGGATACTCTCCCCTACAACTGTTCTCCCGTCCTCGCCTCAGCCAATCAGCAGCGAGTTCCAGACCACAGCTCCTGCCCCAGAGTCGCTCGCAGATTGGCTAGTTACCGCCCTTACCTCAGGTAATCAGCGGCGCCTTTCATCTTGCTTCTCTGGACCTTCAGTAGGCAGGATCATATAAATACTTCACCGCGAAAGTCATTCTACTCAGGCCTTAATGTGGGTCATTATAAAATGATTTGTGCCCGGGTGATTAATGCCCGTAAAAAACAAAGTGAATACATTTAATTGATTTGTAGCTTCGGTGTAATTTTGGTCCTATTGTTATGCCGAGGCTTAATTTTGCATTATAATCTTAAAAACTAGGTTGTTTGATTGTATTATGCCCCCTGCAGCAGTTTTGGGGGTAAATTTAATGAAATTTTCGTGTATATATTGATGATATTGATGTATTAATTATGTAAGAATATTCTAGAATGTATTGCATCATTTTTGTTCTGATTTATCTCTTATTGCAAGCCGAGATCATTCGATAATTCTCCAAGCGGGTCTCGAGCCGACCTCCCGCGTCTGGACATCGCTAGAATGTTCTAGGCCTCTGACGAACCTTACATATAAGCTGGTGCGGGCTGCCTAGAGTCAGTACCAAAATACATCTAAAAATTAATACAAAAACAAAAACTGTATCGCCTATAAATGCTGTACCTTCAAGTCAAGCTTCAAACTTTCAATTAAACCAAAAAGATGGACTATCTCCTTGCGAACAAAAGTAGCAAGTTGGATCCTACACCTCTTCTTAGAAATTTAATCTCCCTACTATAAACAAAAAACTTTAATTCTCTAAAACAAAAATGTTTCATTAAAAAGATGAGAGTGACCAAACGACACTATCCTTGGCCTCTCCAACACTCTTATTAAACAAAAGATACGTTGCCCAGCCAGCTCCACTAGAGGTTGTTGCCCCTTCCTTGGAACAATGGTTACTGCAAAAATAAACATTTTTAACTAAATGAAAAAGGCTTGAGAGTTAGAACCTAATCACGCAAGATGTAAGTTCAAATATAATTATTATAACCTCCGCATATCTGGTTGAGCCCGCATACTGTTAATCTCTTATTGTCCTTCAATTTTCCTCCCTCTTTTTCCTTGGTCCTAAATCAATCCCCCCTCCCCCAAATTGCCACCAAAGTACTTCCAATCCTAATCCCTGTCCTCCCACTCAGCAGTACAAGCAATAGTTCCTCTACCTTATCTACAGACGTCAAGTCAAGTCAAGAGTCAGTGAGTTGCTCGCCTGTTCCTAGTGTAAAGACTAAGCCTAGCAGTACAACTGAAGACAATAATTGTTGTGCAAGTATTGTGGAATTATTGCGATTAATATAAAGTGAGAAGACTGAAGAATTGTACACTGGTAGTGTAACAACTGCAGTATATATTCGAAGTGCGGAGTCAAGCTGTGAAGCCATTACCCTGTTACAGTGTTGTGAAGAATTAGTGTTTTTTAAAGAAGACTACTGCACAAGTGTGTATCTGTGACCTAGTGGAAATCTACCTGCCTGTGTTTGTCTGTACACTGATAGCCTGATACCGATCGTCGGGTAATTCGACAACTCTTGTGAGATAATTATCTACTGATTCTGTACATACGATCCTAGCCACTGGTACCAGTGGTGGAAGCTGGGTAAGGAGGGTCTGAACACTATTTTTTTTTTTACTTAAGTCATTCATTTAGTTACGGTCCCCCATCATCATTTGCGAGAAAATGTATGGTGACATCTTCTCTCCTTCCCACCAATTTGCCAACTCTCGGCTCCTATTTAATCGCCACAGCTGAAAGTCTTCACTTAGTAAAATGTTTAATTGATATCCCATAGTTGATTTAAAAGAAATAATTATGTCACTGTAAATTGAGGTGTTGAGACTGGTTGTAAGCTGAGTGAGCTATGAATTAAAGACATGATAAAAAGTGCACACTGTAGGAATCTGAGATAAGGAAAAGTAGGTATGAAGCTTATTTGGCCTTGACAACAATATTTAAGATAGGTCAACGATGTATTCAACAGGACAGGGGTGTCAACTGAGGTTCCCAACCCTTGACAATATACCGCTATTTTTACCCAACCCTGCCATTGTCCTAGGATCCCGTAAAATCTAATGTCTTGACAGAAAAAGATAATTAACATTCCACTCCATGACGTCTCTTCCTAACACTCACGCGAAGATAAATCTTGGACAAATCCATTCAAGGTCTGTTGAGGGATAACGTTCCTCTATTATTTTCTAAAGTTATAAGTATTATGTCTACGCATTTAAGAAGCTATCGTTGAGACAGTATATGTATTAATAATGTGTTGTAAGATAATATAGTGGCCTCATATATGGCCATGGGGGTTGTTACACTTGGAAAAATATAGTTCATCAATCCATTCTTTGGTTTAATTTTAATTAAGAGTACTTTATAGCCTTCTGTATATTTCACATTAAACATAAGACTTTTAAACATTAAATAATATCTTTGTGTCCCAGTTTTTACAATTATAGTGTAGATTGAGCTGTGTGCACGACAAAAAGGAAACCAATACTCCTCCCATGTACAAGACATATATCCTTCTTACACGGAGATGACCTCCACGTTTCCATTAGTAATTCCATTATGGACCATCTGAGGGGGGGACTGGTCTTATTGTGTTAACAGGGGGCGAATTATTAATGATGAAAGGTGGCACTATTAATAAAAATATAAGAATACTTAATAAGAGTAATAAATAGGTAATGCAGATGGAATTTACCTGCCGTGTAGCTAGTGGCGAGGAAACTCAGTCATTCCTCCCTCACTATAAGCTGATCTTGAATGAACTAATTGTTAATTAATGAGTATTATTTATTTAATTATAAATATTTAGGCAATATATTGGTCCATATTGTACCATAATGCAGTGACATGCGTACGTGGTTGTGTGCGCCAAGTGTTATTCCCTTGTCAACTCAACAGTGCCGCACTGCCATGCTGTACTGCTGTTGTTTCAGAGTCTCCTTCATATTTTAATTTTTTAACGATACTCGCATCGTAGGGACGTAAATTAAGGTGAGTAGAAACAATACTTTACCCAAATGTTGTCTGGTGAGTGTGGGGGAGGGTGAGTGACGGGTGAGAGGCAGAGGGAGGGTGAAATATGCCGGCGCGGGGAGCTGCCCAGTCTTAGTACTCGGGAGTTTCTCTTTCTCGGTCACCATTCACACCTAAATTCTTGTCTCAGAACCTCTTTTGTCATTATAAAGTAACTATAAAATAATATTATCACTAAATAGACACATTATACGGTGTTAGGGGTCGACATAAGGTGAAAATAATGAGGTACAAAGCCAGGGTACGAAATCAGCTGTCAAAGAGTCATGGGTTAAGAGTTGCCTCATCTTGGGCTCTTTAAACACTGCCTTAGACTTAGTGTTACATGTATGTGTGGATTATAAAATATTCGTTGGAAGATTATATTAGAAAAATGAGACTTTGTTCTGGCAATTGTAAGATACCTTTATATTAATCCTTGTTTAACCTTCTGTATTGTTATCAGAGGTCTTGTCGCCCAGTGTTAACTAACTCAAGAGGTTCTTAATTTATCCAAAAGTTCTCAATTTTGCGTGTGTGAAAAATATAGAGGGTGAGTAAATTATAATTCAGGACCTCAATATTGTAGTTTAGGCAATTCTAAAACACTTCTAATATAGCATTTCTGTTAGGTTAGATAGCTGGGCTCTGTGGCTAGGTTAGGTTAGGTCGATTCTCTAAATATAGGGAAGACCAAAACAAATTTTAGGTACATTTTTACTTGCCACCATTTGAAATCAAAGTTGAAACGGTATTGTTTCACTTGTCACTACACGAATCTCGGGAATTTTATAGTTGCAATCAGTAGTTTTGAGAATTCTAAGAAAATTTTCTTCAATGCCATTTCTGGTGCAAATTACGTATAAGCGATATACAGTATTAAACATTTTATTATGTATGAAAATTTACCTTTCAAGTGTTGCCACTAAATGAATCTTGTGAATTTTATAGATGCAATCGGTATTGTTGACAATTCGGTTGCATTTCTGGCGCAAATTACGTTTCAGCGAGATATATAACATTTTATGTTTGTATGTCACGGTAAACACCCAGAGCATTGAACGGCAAATTATTCAAAACATGTTAAAAACTGTTGGAAAAACAGTTTGGATATCTACATATAGGGATGACCAAAACTTAAAATCTTACCTTAGATAGATCCCGCGTCAGAACTGCAAAAATATATTATCGTAAAAGAAAGTTTCAGAAAATTTATACTGTTCTGAGACTCCTGTATACAGTACAGTAAATCAGACTGGGACATACTTGAGAATTTTACAGTTGAAGGAACATTTTCCTATCTTTGTATTCAAAGGTAAGCTTTTTAATTGCCAAATCTTGAAATATCCATCAATTTTATGTATCCTCATTGGCATGTGCTGTCTTTGCTATTTTAGCAGCTCATGAACTACAAAAGTCTTAATTGCGAGGAAAAATTTACCAGTGGATGGGTAAGGGAGGTTCTGGTGAAGCAGTTTGTAGAAAAAAGATTTATGGTTACTAAGGTAAATTCACTTTACTCTGCAGCCATGACGATTCAGTAATTGTAATTTTTTACCATCTAAAATATGATTTGTTTTTATACAGGCATCCATTGCTATTTTGATAGGTTAGGTTCCTTGAAAATGATTTGATAAGTGAATATTCATATACCGAATAATATAACATGTGGGGAAATGTGGGTCTGTTCCCCAGCAAGATGAAAACCCTAATTTTATACCTAAAAAATGAAATTGATTCATGAACAACAGAATCCTACTTAACTTCTGGAAAGTTTCAAAAGGAGGCTGGATAGATTCTTGGATGATAGAGAGTGGTAGTAACTCTCGACAGGAGCTGCCATGCACAGGCCAACCGGCCTATTGCAGACTCCTTATTTTCTTATGTTCATATATACTTTAGTACCCAACTATTGTAATGTAGTACCAAACTAATGTAAATTTGTACTACACTACTGTAATTTAATAACTATTACATTAAAAAAATATATAGTATAGTACAGTACTGTAATACAGTATATAATTTGGTAGGCAGTCGGTTCTCACCACATGGGGGGTGAAGAGGGGTCTATTGAGTAAGGGCCATCATTTGTATTAGCTGAATAGGTTTTGTTTAGTAAGAAAGAGTTGCGAGAACAAAATATTTGTGTAAGGGAATGTGTGTAGAGGAAACATTCATAGAACGAGGGACACAGTACTGTACCTATACGAGTATTTTTCAGGATAATTTCTGGTTAACTATTCATAAAGATTGTCTGCTAAGCTCCTGACTCTGGACTTCGTGTGAAAACACTGGGCAGTTTTTGTCAGCCCATTATAACTGTATCGGCAGACCAGGTGAGAGTTGCTCTCAGGATGCTTCCGTCTTGTGGGCATTTGAAAGCTGGTGTAAAATTGAGTCTTTAATAGTAACTGATAAGAAAGCATACAGTACTGGGTGCTACCATCTGCTGTTTAGACTGTCCCTTATGATAGTCAAGTTACCTTAACTTCTCAAACATCCACGGACAAACAAATGCTATTTCCAAGTAAAGATGATTTAACAGCTTTCTACAGTTACCTGGGCAGTTATAGTACAAAACCCGTCACTGTATTTCTTCTTGTCGAGTTCTCACCAGTGTTTTTTTTTTTTTTTTTCTTTTTTACAAAGCACTGAAAACAAACCATGGCTTCTGAGATGCTTCACTAGACAATTTAGTGATCTGTACTTGCTGTGGTAAAGGAATAAGCAATATCAAGAATCAGTACTGTATATGTACTGTCCATATGTTAATTTAATATATACAGTATAGGGAATAAAGGGCACAAGCCCAACCCAACCTAACTCACCTTATTTTATGGCATATAAGACACTTTTTTTGTCTTGAAAAAAGCTTAAAAATAATTGGCCAGCATCCTATATGTGAAGTTGCAGACTCCTCTAGGCTAATGAACCCTCTAGTTGCTGTCTCCAGTAGACTAATTTCTACCTAACCCAACTCCAGAACTAAAACTTTTTTGTTGCAAACTTAAACACAGTATTATTTTAAATTAATTAAAAAAATAATTATTGTAAATATAAAAGATAGATTTATAACTACCTGTACAGTACTGTACTGATGATAACCTGAGAAAATTAATGTCCATACAGCAAACTCCCAGCTCTTCAGAGCTAAGCAGTAACTATTTCTGAACTCTTACAAGCATTATTTCCTGTATATATTAATGTCGTGTCAGCAACATTTATTTTTCAATCTACAAATACCTGGTATAAATGAATATTTACAGATACAGTAACTTTCTTTTCACATTAGGATCTGTTAACATCGCTGATGCCATTGTAGTCAAGTTAGATTTGTCACTAACCATCAGGCTACTGGGCCAAGCTATAGGGTGTTATGGTTGTTTCTCAACTCTCTCTGTGTGTGTGTTAAACATTTCAGGTTTTATAGTTACTGTAACACTTTAATAAACTATTTAAATGTACAGTAGGTGGATAAAATAAATAATGGTTTGATACGATAGTTATTACAAAGCAAATCTTTATATCACTAACAAAATTAGTTTGTTTTAAACTGATAAATGTAATTACACAAGACAAAAATTAATTATCTGTCATGCTTTATTTAGTGTCACAATACCAATCAGGTTATAAGTGGAAGGAGCATCATATGTGAATCTGGGGTGGGTGAAGGTTTAGGGGGTTGAACAGCCAGTTACAACATTAGTACTTTGTCCACCCGCCATTCTTAGCAATTACCTATTGCTGTCTGTTTGGGAGGGAGGCTACAGCACTATGTACAGTATACAGAATTTGGGTAAAATTGCAGATTACAACAACCAAAGAATATGGTAAAAAATTTGTATTTCTGGTGGTTTTTGATGCGATTGGTTCAAGTCTGACCTTCGTTTTTATCGGAAATCACTCGTTTTGCATTTACCCCCCCCCCCCCCCAACAATAATGGGGGAAAGCGTGGGAATTCGGGGTTTTGGGTGGGGGAAAGTCAAAACGAGAGGTTTCTGGTAGAAACAAATTCCAAAATTGTCTGAGTTACAACAAGAAAACTTCAGAAGAACACATTACGCAACAAATTCTGTTATTTACGAAAAAATAGTAGAAATAATAGTTCTATCGATTACGTGGACTGAATTCTTGGTACTCTGTGCTTGCTAACTTATACAATATAACCAAACTAACCCTTACTTAACCCCTAGCAGAGCCCCCGGACCCATGGTGGCCCTAGCCGGGGGGGCTTGGCTCCTGAACCCTGAGACACTGTGTAATAACCCAGAGTTGCATGGTCAGCCTCCATGAGAATATAATTAGCTGTTACAGTATTTTTTTACTTTACTCTGAGTCTGAGTCAAGGACCAGAATGCATCGTGGGTTCAAATTCAATAACTTCCTTATTTTCACTTTGCGGCGGAAGTGTAATACAGTAGCCACTCCTCGACTTACGACGGGGTTAGGGACCCAAATGCAGGTCGTGAGTCGAATTGATTGCAAGTTTAAAATGCGAAAATTATACATAGAAAATCTAAAATGGGTGTCTCTTTTTCTTCTCAGCACCACAAAAGTGAATTACAAACGAAAATTTTGTCAGTACACAACACAATCACTAATGTCGGGACTCGAAAATACGTAATTTAAAAAGAAATTGGGATGACTGGGGTGGTCGTAAGTCGAGGAGTGGCTGTATAAGGAAATGGTCATAGAAAAATTTATTTCTATCGATTGATGTAGTGCATTTCCGGAATTCTGTGGTTGCTGTTCACTGCAATATTACCAGAATTTGTTGTCGATTTCTGCGAAAACGCTCCCATTCATCCTTCGTGTGTTGGAGAAGTTGCTGTGGTGTTCGGTCATCGTCCGTCTCTTATGACGTAACGATTGTTCCCCATATGTTTTCAATGGGGTTGAGATCACACCCTTTGCTTGGCCACTCCAGAAGTTGTATGTCAGGCTGTTCATCGAACCATTGTCTGACGATTCCGGCTTTGTGGGTGGGAGAATTATCCTGCAATATCAAAGTAAAATATAATTAGGAAAATAATAACCTTGACATTGGTTTAATATATCAGTTATATTCTTACTCTGTTTTGTTTTCTAGTTATAATAATTATATTAGTCATAATCAGGAATTTCTAAATACAAATGCATATATCCACGATAGACCACTGATTAAGAGGTACAGGATATCGTTATTCATACCTGCATGAATATTATGAGCTCGGGATATGGGAGAGCATAAGCTGGGACAGAGGGGATCATCACTTCTTCCAAAATCTTCCAAATATTTTCCTGAGTTAAATCTTCCTTCAATCTCAGCTAGTTCACCTGTGCCATATGCATTTATCCATCCCTAAACGTTGACTGTCACATGTCCACTTCTTGCCACCTCGTTGATGTTCTGATGTCCATACTTTGTGTTGTTGGCCTGTCAACAGTGGAGAGGAATATGGGTGGTGGAGGCAAATGTCTTATCTGAGATCACCTTACCACAAAAGTCTATGCCCTCACCCATGTATTGCTGGCAAACTGGAGTCTGGTAGTACTATGGCGATCTTCTAATTCTTCCTTAATTGCCGGAGTCCTATGGTGTATCCTGGCCTCGTGTAACTGCCTTCTCACAGTTCCTGCAAAAACGTCAAGTTGAAGCCGTTCCCTAATGGTGACTGCATTTGTCAATGGAGACTGTATTACTGCATCTATGATTCTTTGATCGTCTGCTGGATAGTCTTTCTCAGTCCGCCAGACTTAGGTCAGTTTAGGAGGTTTCCACTTTCCTCCCATCGCCGTCACCAATGTCGTGCCGTTGGTGTTGATATTTCTAGCTCTCTTGCTATGCTTGCAATCGTATGGCTAGCATCTATCAATGTGACAATTTTCCCCCCGTAACACCAGTTGTTCCTGCTGACGATTCATCTTTGAAATTGCTGATCCGAGTGTGGTGCGAGAATGCGAGTTAGGTAGTGAGATGGGATTATGTCAGCTCATTTTAAATGTCAAACAACCTCTCCCCCCCACTTCTCCCACCCCCACCTCCTTTCGTTGCCTTTCTTCAAGGGCTTCATTTTTATAAGTGACATTATATATCACATCACAGAATCCATAATACAGGTATGTATTATTTAATTATTTGCATTGATGATTGTTCTTTCATTTATTAATAATACAAATAATGGCAAAAACACGTACATGTACTAGGAAACAACCCTATCACTCAGTTCCACTAGCCTCATGACATTGCCACAGGAGCAAGGAAGGCTTGGTTGGGGGTAACATTACACCTGAAGACAAATAAACCCTGTATTGGGTAGAGAAAGTCGGGCTTCCTGTTGAAACAAGAATCTGATTTGAGCGCCACTGGTTGATTCGTCACTCAATCGGAGCGCCTCATATGACACATCTCATGAAGGATTTTGACAACCCTACCGAAACAACTAGGAGTCGTGGCATTCGTTTTGAAATTTATTGGACCCCTCCATAAAGATACTTTTTGGAGTGAGTGTACATAATAAGACTGTGAAGAGGTTCCTTAGCAGCAAGAAAGTAATCGCTGCATACTCGAATGTGGTTACATTTAGTTGACATAAAGTGTGCTCTCCAAGTTTTGGCTTGCAATTTTTCTTGTCGTTTCTGGCGATGTTACTTTTAATATTTGTTTTGGCTAGTGCCAGATGCTTTTATTCAGAGGCTCCATACACAAGGGGTTAGTAAACATCTCCACTAACCCCTTTGTTGTTGGGATGCCACTTTTAATGTTTTACTCGGGTAGCGCCGTACAATTTTATTCAGCGCTGGGCAGCCCCTGTATGCATGGGGTTAAAGTGACTGCCTGGTTTACAAGTCACTGTTTAGAGTTAGGCTTGAAGTCACATCCTCTGAACTTGATCACTCCAACTGCTTGACCTAGTCATGGCATGCTTGGCCAATTATGTACAGTATTTACATTTAATACAGGTGATTAGACATTTAAGGCTGAATCCCTTATCACTGAGATAAGATGACAGCCATACCTTCTTCAAATGTTGTAACTTCTGAGAAAAGACTGGACAAGAAATGGGTAAGCTAGGATATTATAATTAACTACAGGGTCTTGAATATATGTTACAGGGAGAAACTGGCTGTACAGGTGTAGAGCTTTTATCCAGAATAGCACTCGGCAAAATAAGTAAACGGTACCATATGTAATGCATTCCATTTTCTGATTTTTTTTTTCATTTCAGAGTCCTTAACTGTTAAGTTGGCGGGCCAAGAAGCACAACACAACATGGCATCTCAAGGCTACAGCTCGGATGAGTCCAGTGCAGATCGAAATGTAGAAATTTGGAAAATAAAGAAACTTATTAAGAGCCTGGAGATGGCCAGAGGGTTAGTAATAATGCTACTGGAGATGGCAGTGGTCAGGATTCTAGAACAGGTTATAGCAAACTTGAGTCAGCAGCTGTCATGGTGGTGGGGAGTAGAACTACTGGTTATATGCACCCATTAATTTTGAAAATGTGATAACCTTCTAAAAGTTTAGACGTTAAACAACTGTATTGTATATTGTAGTAGATATTGAGAACTCATTACACATTTTAGCTCATTATTCTTTGCTATATGCAGTAGACTGTACAGTATTTCTCTCTTTCCAGGAATGGGACGAGTATGATATCCCTTATCATCCCCCCAAAGGATCAGATTGCAAGAGTTAGTAAGATGTTGGCTGATGAATTTGGAACAGCTTCAAACATAAAATCACGTGTAAACAGATTATCTGTGTTATCTGCCATCACGTCGGTACAGCAAAGGCTCAAACTATACACAAAAGGTGCGGGGATTAATATTATACTATGTGGTTATTATTATGTTGCTATATGGTTGATTGATTTTAATTTATAGATCACCAAAACATAAATATATCATTTTTTAGCTATTGATAATACATGTACATTATTAGTTTCAAGTGTAATTCATGACAACTAATACCTTGGATTTACATGGGAGGAAGGGTAGTGTTAATATTATTAGGACAGGTGTACAAACAAGTTTCATGTGGTAGTTTTGTTCTTTAACAGACTTCATTTAGCATTTGTTACAATTTGTTACAAAGAAGAGAGGCAGAAGGGTATAAAAGGTATACAAGAACTGGGCACTCACCAACCTAAAACTTGTGAGGGTGTTAGTGTCCAGAGAATAAATTTTTCAAGACTAAACTAGTAGTGCCACAAAATCAGGAATGTCCAGGTCTGTTTAATATACTGTACTTGATATATACCAAAATTTACCATAATAGTCCTTTACTATTCTCCTCAAGTTAAAGATGATTTAGATGCTGATTTTTCTGCTTTTAGTTCCGCCCAATGGATTGGTGATATACTGCGGGACAATTGTGACAGAAGAGGGGAAGGAGAAGAAGGTTAATATTGACTTTGAACCATTTAAGCCAATCAACACATCCCTCTACCTCTGTGACAACAAAGTATGTATATTTCATCACTATTTTTGTTTGAGGCTCTACCCATATATCAGTGTTGGGTATGACCTTAACTAGTTCTATATAATTAAATTTAAGATAAATATTTTTATTTTACAGAAAAAAAACAACCATGCGGAAATGAAAAGCAAGGAATAGGAATATTGGAATAATGTGTGTAATAATATTAATGATAAGAATAATTAATAGTTTATTGAAAGAACATGGTAGCCAAAATGTTGAAAATATACAATTATATAATTGGGGAATGGGTCAATTGATTGTAATGGTCAGCTTGCTCGCCTTGCAAGCGAGTGGACCCGGGTTCAATCCCTGGGCAGGGTGAAACTATGGGAAAGTTTCTTTATGCCATTTGCCTCTGTCTACCCAGCAGTAATTGGGAACCTGGATGTTAATTGATTTGTTGATCGTGTTCCGGGGTAATGGTTAGCCAATGCAGTTGGCGAGTTGTCCGGTCTTCTCGGACTATTCCTTGACACTGGGTCATGTAGCTCAATTCTCAGGTGTGGTTGTTGTGTTGGCGACAGCTTCTACACCTAACACAAATTCACGCCTAGGTGGCCCTTGGGCCGGCCATCCTCGTTACACGAGGGGGCAACCATTACTTTCGATTTAAAAGGAATCCGATAAAATGAACTTTCGATTTAGAGTAAGGAATTTTTTCCGTTATTTTTCACTCGATTTAGTGAACTAGATCGCCGAATCAAGGTTAATTCCGTTAATTCGGTCAAACCTACGGAGATGCCTCAGACACGTGTACGTAGAAACATTAGAAAGATTAATTATTCATGGCTTGCTGTGAGCTAGGGGGTTTGGTGTTTGTTTTCAAAATTTTCTATAATATCCAAACTTTTTTTTTCCATTTGATAGCCACACTCTTGACTTTCTCCCCCACACCACTTCCTTTCTGAAACTTCTGAGGGACTTTCGGTGATGTCTAAGTACAGTAGCTAGTTGACTGAGGTAGCAGTGAACAACACACGAGGTGGCGGCAGGACACAGACTGAGCTGATGTAAAGAAAACCTTCGTGCCAATTGGTGCATTTGGTGCGAAATTTAACGGAATCACGCTCGATTTAGCGAACTAGTTCGCTAAATCGAGCGAAAATAATGGAAATTTTGATTAAACAGAAAGAGGTGGCTCGAATTAGTTTGTTAAATCGAGAAAATACTCTAATATACAAGTATCATAAGTGATACAAATATGATATAATAATAAGGGGTGGGTAGTAGGTTATAAAGCAGGGAATTTCAACATAGTAAGAGTGACAGAAGTGAACACCCTAGTTAACTGCAAGTTGTTTACAATTTTTGCATTGGTTGGGACTGGGCTGTTCTTATAGCGATCAGTACGAGCTCATGTGGGCTGGATGTGGTTGTAGTGTTGAACAGCAATTCATGGACGAGGGATCTCGGGTGAAAGCAGGAGATGGTGCAGAATTGTCTCCCCAAATTTGCAGACGAAGTCATAGTGATGATCAGAGAGAGCCGAGAGGGCCAGTGTGTTGAGCGCTTCTTGATATGTGGGGGAGAGAATAATTCTGCACGCCCTCTTCTGCACTTATTCTAGAAGTTTCCGTTGTGTGGCATTTAGGGAGGAAGACCATCTTGGGGAAGCAAAGGTGAGATTGCGAAGTATGAATGTTGAGGAGCTCGGGCACAGGAACTCTGCATCAGCTGTGTGTAATAATAATAATAATAATTAACGGTTTATTGAAAAAGTTCTGCAGCCCGAAGGCTGAAAGTATACATTGGACATAAATGACTTATTACTGTACATACATTGGTGGTTTAACAAAAGCCTTCATTAGAGAAAGGTAAAGGAACATACAGTGGACATACAGATTAATGTAGGTGTTGACCAGCAAACACGTAGTAACTCCCTCCCAGATGGTGTTACGAGGGACCTTACGTGGTGTAGTAGTTCCTTCACAGATGGTGTTATGAGGGACCTGACGTGGTATCGTAATTCCCTCACAGATGGTGTTATGAGGGGCATCACGTGGTGTATGAATTCCCTTACAGATGGTGTTATGAGGGACCTCATGTGGTGTAGTAATTCCCTCACAGATGGTGTTATGAGGGGCATCACGTGGTGTATGAATTCCCTTACAGATGGTGTTATGAGGGGCCTCACGTGGTGTAGTAATTCCCTCACAGATGGTGTTATGAGGGACCTGACGTGGTGTAGTAATTCCCTCACAGATAGTGCTATGAGGGACCTGACACGGTGTAGTAATTCCTTCACAGATGGTGTTATGAGGGGCCTCACGTGGCGTAGTAATTCCCTCACAGATGGTGTTATGAGGGACCTGACGTGGTGTAGTAATTCCCTCACAGATAGTGTTATGAGGGACCTGATATGGTGTAGTAATTCCCTCACAGATGGTGTTATGAGGGACCTCACGTGGTGGTAGTAATTCCCTCACAGATGGTGTTATGAGGGACCTCACATGGTGGTAGTAATTCCCTCACAGATGGTGTTATGAGGGACCTCACGTGGTGGTAGTAGTTCCCTCGCAGATGGTGTTATTTGAGTGAGGTGTGGTCCCAGGCCTTCCTATCGTGGACGGATTAACACATCGCTGGTTGTTGTTGGGTCTCACAGGCAGTTATCACTGGGTACCTGGGACCTCACTGTGTGAAGGTTAACTTGGCTACAACTCGGCTGTTACTGTTGAGTTGTTCTCACTGACTTAAGCACTGTTCACCACTGTTAATCACTGGTTCCATTCCTTTCCTAAATGAAATTGTAACTTCTGGCGAGAACTTGTTGATATTTCGGTGGGGAGGAGGGTTCAGGGGAGGGAGTTGGTATGGGTCAACTTAACAGTTGACCTGGCTGCTGCCAGAGGAGCTCTAGGTACGTCTTGACCCTTCGGTGGTCAAGGATGTAGTGTGTTTGTGTGCGCACATGCATTACAGAACCTTTACCATTTAAGCATCCATTTTTAGAAGCCATTATTATGTTGCTACATTTCTTGGGGGGACCATGTATAAACAATTAGTGCTCATACTAAACAAACTCAAATCAACACAGCTAAAATTACGGGATGCGAAATGGTCTGTTACTAGCGGACAGCTGATGTGAAAGGGTGGTCGCCTCTCGTCTGCCTCACTCCTACTTTTATTTTTATCCTCTTCACCACTGATTGGCACTTTCACTTTCCTCTCAACCTATTTTTTTAATTACTTTATGCTATCAAAAATAGATTTTCACTCAACTTTAGTAAGGCAATTTCATCCTCTGAAAATGCAGATCATGCAGAGCCCAACTCGATCAGCTCATCATCCACATCACTGTCTAGTGGTGTGGCTGTGGACACATCTGACCCACGGGAAGCACCATTTCCATGCTGCAGTGCCTCCAGCACCTTGTTTTTCTACTATCGTACAGTGTAATTGCTTGCCTTGATTTCTTGGTTTTTGGGGTAGCTAATGATGTAGTGGCTGGCCTCTTGGACATACTGGCGATGGTTAATGCATGTGGTAGAAGGAAATAGTGTCACACAATATGTCTGTTCACTAGAGCGTCAGTGCAAGAACTGAGGATGCGTGAGGGTGGCGGGCAGCCTTGTAGTGTACCCAGAGAGGTGTCTGGCAGGAAACATAGGCGCAAAACTTAAAATAGTGTGTATTTCCATATGAGGCGCCAGATTTGACTCGCGTAAAATAGGAAAGATTTGCGTTAAATTGATACGGTGTCCTTAATTGTGAGTGTACAGATTTGTTAAAAAAAATTTATCTTCTTTGTATTCAGAACTTTTCTTCTTACTTTTCTGTAGACTTTTATCATATCCTTTTGCTAGATCCATGAATGCTACAAACCAATTTTTTCCATCCAAGAATTTTTCAAACATAGTTGTCCGAGTTATAATGTAGTACAGTACAGGAAAGCCTCCGATAATGATGGTTCTACTAACGACGATTCATATATAAGACCCTGGTTAATTTAGGGCCCAATTCAATTTACTCCATTATTTTCTTTGTATTTATGACAAAAATAGAATACAAAATAAACAAAATTACATTTTCATATAAATATAACTAAATCCCGAAATACATTATAAAAAAAAACACAAAAAAACACGCCTTGCGCATGGAGGCTGCTGGGCTTGTGAGTGGTGACGCCAGCATCACTAGTGTAAACAGTCGCAGCTGGCGGGCCCTTTGTTTTCACGCATCTGAACAGGAAAGGGAGAAAAACTTTCTCGGGTTTCTTATGGAATTTCTGCGTCCCTATTCAACATGAGCAAG
The DNA here is from genome assembly GCF_018991925.1 of Homarus americanus. Classification (NCBI taxonomy): domain Eukaryota; kingdom Metazoa; phylum Arthropoda; class Malacostraca; order Decapoda; family Nephropidae; genus Homarus; species Homarus americanus. The sequence goes on along the minus strand of NW_024739788.1, from coordinate 39,268 downwards.
GGAGCAAGTGATGGTTCAAAAGCCAAGAGAAAGTGTTTAAGCTTACCTGAGAAACTAGATGTGTTAAAATGATATGAAAAGGGTGAGAGACGTCTGTTAATATTACATGGAGCAAGCAATGAACATATTTTCTGAAGTGGATCCATTTACAGAATGAAGCATTAAAATTAACAGGGACATGAAAAATGCATATGACCTCTACTGTACATAAGATGTTTAATGAGAAAAGAAAGCAACTGTGCAAGGTACTTTAGACAGCTTTATTATTTGAATTCCTAAACCATTAAATTCAGCATCATAAGCAGCTTCATCAATAACTTCAGGTTCAGTAACAGTTTCAGCAACAGCTTTATGGAAAGCTACAACTTCAGCCAGAGTTAAACCTGATGACTTTGTCATCTGAGTAAAACCTCCTTATGTTTTAGACTTTACCACCATTGGTGAGTGGAATTTTTGTTTTGCATTTGTAAGTATTATTTAAAACATATATGAACAGCAAATAAATGTTGCTTTCATATTCATACAGTAGGCTCTCGCCAATAACGACTTCCACAATAACGGTAAGTTACAATAGATACCCATTTTCGATAATAACGTCTGGATTCTCTTGAATAACGGAGATTTCATGGGAAGCGTCCGAGCGCATCAATGATAGTGTTTGTTTGCCGCCACGTTGATGACGTAGTTGTCTGCTCCTTCTCACTCTCACACACGCTCGGTGGAATACAGCGCTGCGCCCACGTGTGAGATTTTCGCCTCTATAACCAGTGGTTGCTAAGATCGGCTTCTGCATTTTTGCCTGTGGGGGTTAGGGGAGGTGGTGGAGGGAGTGATTTGCTGCCTGAATGCCCGGGAACTTTTAAAGTGAATGGGAAAAAAGACCCCAAAGCTAAGAGACAAAGCCATAATAAGCGTGCCTACTCAGTCAAGGATAAAGAACAGATTGTTGAGCTCAACAAAAGTGGTGCACGGAACATTGATATTGTGAGGAAACTGAACTGTCCTGAGTCTACAGTGCGAAATATTAAGAGGAACTTAGAGGAGACCAAGAAGAGTATTGCGTTGGCTAAAAATATTTCGGTAGTGTTGGAAATGCGAGGCGAGCTATGAATGATAAAGGCGATAGAAACAGGTTGTTAGTAATAACAGCATTTTCTTGTGAAATGGTTAGCTGTAGAATGAAAGACAGTGCAAGTGTTAGCGGCCCTCAGATACGGAACAATCATCACACCAAGCACCTCAAAAACTCCCCCAAGCTAAGTGTTATATTACTCAAACTCTTTATTTTGATGTTTGAATAACAAATCTCTTTATTTCAGCATCAAAAAGTGTTAGGAGGGCTTCAAGGGGGAAAACATGGGTGAAATTCTTGGGGCGGCGGTACCAATAAACCCTTTTTACATTTTTTTTAATGCCACACAAATAACGTTTTTGCTAATAATGGCTTTTTCAGGCATCTATTAGACCTTATTGGCGAGAGCCTACTGTATGTAGAGAAATGACGATATGTTTTCACATGTAAGCACTTATGTCGTTGGCGTTTCCAATCCATCTCGCTTTATTTCTTTACCATTAGTGGTTTGCTACTTCTATTGTTCAATTTATTAACATTAAATGACATTACTTACAACATACATACAGGTATTCATTTTTTTACGTTAAGTTCACTACAGCTACAATCAGTGTCTTATTTTCTTCAGTTTTTTATGTAGAACCATCGTCACTCACGAAAACAATGCCGTCTCGTCTCCTCTTGTGTGTTTTAATAATCTATGTAGTATTAATGAATTGTATTCAACAATAAACAATAATGAATCTTTTGTACATATCTTTAATAAGTTAAATGGCGCTATGTTTCCTTGAGTACGCACGTATATGTTGGCGTTCCCAATCCGTCTCGCTTTTTTTTTTTTACCAATAGTGGTGAGCTACTTGTATTGTTCCGTTTATTAACATTAAATAACATTACTTAAAACATATATATTAATTTTTTTACATTAATTTTACTACAGCTACAACCAGGTTCTTATTTTCTTCATTTTCTTATGTAGAACCATCGTCCCGGTTTCCCGGGTGTAAACACAAACGAAAACAAGGGTGTCCCGTCTCTTGTGTGACCATATTATTTTTTCATTTATATTGTATAAGGTGCATTCATAAACATTTTTAAAGAATATAGTTTGCATTTTTCATTAATTTTGTTGTTTTGGGGGAAAGAGGGTAAAATCCATACACAAAGGATATTAAAAGGTCACACTTGGGAACCCATCTCATTATTATTGCTTTATTTTTTTGGTAATTAATGATTCACGATACAATGATTCACCTCACACTGCAATATTGGAGGACACATTACAGTCGTTATTCGAGGCTTTACTGTAATGTATAAATTTTCGGTTGATCCATTTAGCTGTTTCAGAGATGGCATAGAAGTACTGTGCACAGATTGTGGTGCACTTTCCTTGTGTAGTAATGAAGATTGTGGTGACACTTGCAATTAATTTGACAATGTTTTACTTTCAGTTTCACACGGAAGCTCTTTCGGCCCTCTTAGCTGATGATAACAAATTTGGCTTTATTGTGATGGATGGTAATGGTGCACTGTTTGGCACACTCCAGGGAAACACCCGCGAAGTCCTACACAAATTCACCGTTGACCTTCCGAAGAAACACGGTTTGTATGCATCAGGATAGGGCGAGCTTCCTCCTCGTATTACAGTATTTTGTGTAGACTCGAGGGAAATGATGTGTTTTCTCTAATACTGTACAGTATTCTTGTTCTTTCTTTTCTGCTGATTGAGCTAAGAATGCCAACTCTGGCCTTAAAGTCCTTCACAATATCCAGATGTGGATATTTCAGGTACTTAATCGTATATATTGTGTGGGTACAGAGTTTGGGTGCCATTAATAATTAATTATCATAAGGGCAAGGCGGTATCACCTTTCTTGGACGTGCAGACTTACGGGCACCCACCAGGACAGTTGCAAGAGGTGATAAGGCAAAGCATAAATCAAACTTAAGGTCATGAAGGCATATCTGTACTACCCATAAAACAGTAAATAATGTGAAAAGGCTTTTCAGTTTTATCAATAGGCTCTGAGCTACAGCTGGTTGCAGTATACAGTATGCATCATCAGCATCAGAATAGGCACATGGAAAAACTAGATGCAATATTTCTTAAATTTAGATGGTGCTATTAGGCTATGGCATATGTTGCTTGTGCTATTAGTTATTTCAATCCCCTCAATTAACGAACGGTCCAATTAACGAAATTTGGGTTCAAGAATTAGCTCCCATAAGGATTTTAAATTCCATTAACGAACAAAACTTCAATTAAATAAAGCCTTTCAAGAAACACGCTTTGTTGTGCTCATCAGCTGATTGGCTAGTCCGCCAATACAGTAATTGGTTCTATGTTTACATTTGTTTCCAGTGGAGTAAATATCAAGAAAGTTGTGCTCTTGAATATTTTTGCATTTTTTATATTAAAATTATGGTCATTCTAATTTAGTTAACATATTGATAATATATACAATACAGGGGACAGTTTTTGTGTGCCCACCAACGCTTCTCAGTTTAACATTGTTTACAGTGGAGTGAACATCCAGTTGTTGCTGTCTTGAATATTTTGCATTTTTACATTAAAATTATTGGTTATTCTGAAATTTAGTTCACATTGATAAAATACAGTGCAGAAATGATTATGAATTATAAAGAAAGCATTAGTACCAATGCACCTAACGTAAACATTTTCTCTGAAGTTCCAGAAATTACTCATTACATAATCTTTCAAAGCTGAAAAAAATTCTTCATCCCTGAAATTTTTCGAGTATCGGAAAAATGTTCTCGGAAATTCCAGAAATTGCGCTGTACATCATCTCTCAAACCTGTAAATACTCGCCCATCCCTGGAATATTCCAGAATTTTCTGGGTACTGGAAAATTTTTCTCAGAATTTTCCAGAAAATGTGCCCCTCGGAACGATTTTCTGAGAAAATTTCAATTTCGGCTATCAGGGAGTTCCAGTTGAGAGGGGTTCCAGCTTACGGAGGTATTGCTGTATACAGATTGCTCTATTCACTGACTGTATATTAACATTTTGTGTATTCACTGACTTTTGTTTCCCATTCTTCTACCTGTTATCCCTTTGTCATCATTGCTCCTTTCCTGTTTGTATATGATCACTGAATCACCCCATATCCTTTTCACTGACTCTTACACAGGAGAGAATACCATGTCTCAAATCAGCAACTTCCCAAAAGTCGATGCCAGTACAGTATTCATCTGTATATGTTGGAGTTATTAACAATATTTAGCATTTTATAACTTGACTGCATGTACAGGGGTCCACACTTTTTTATACCTGTCCATCTCTACATATAGGTAATACTCTACTTCTATCCCACCCACCCAAGTCTGTTGATTAGATGAAGCAAAATAGTTATGAAATTTTTGTCACTTTATATGTGTCCAGAGAATAACTGACTAGAGTTTCAAGCAGTGTACTGATACTTTATTTGCACTTGTAGGGGCATGTTTGTTTGACAGATGCAATACTGTTCTTTTGGAGAATGAAGTTAGAAAAACAAAAATTGAAAATCCTGTATTCTCTGTACTGTATCTGTAATGGGATATTAAAAATGATGATTTGTAAAAGAATGGGCTATTTATATTGGCTCTACTACTTACGACTTTTCTTGTACTGTATAGTGTAAATGTATTATTATATCGTAGATGTTCTGTGATGTAATTTTGAATATGTCTTAAACAATAGAACACAGTAGGATATAATTCACCGAAATCTTTATTTTAGAACTGCTTATCTTTCAAGCAAACACATGATGCTAATTCAATATTCATTAATTACTGAAAATAAATTACAAGGCCCACAGGTACAGTACAGTATATGTACAGTGGCTGGGGAGGAGGAGCTGTGTAAATTGTTTAGCAAATTTTATGCAATCCTCTTCAGTGATGTAATGGTCGTAGGTTTTTTAAAGTTTTAATTCACGGCATTTTCATGATTTATGTCACCAGATGAATGAAAAATTAATTTCAAGATCAACTTTGACTGGCCCGTCATCAAAGTTGAATAGGTTATTATGATTGGTGGCTGGTTTCATAGTAAAAACACAGGTATGTTCTCTGCTAGGTTAATAGTCACTGACGTTCTTCTTTTTCCAGGTCGTGGTGGCCAATCTGCCTTACGTTTTGCTCGTTTACGTATGGAGAAGCGTCACAATTATGTTAGAAAGGTACGTTGTTGTTGTAGACCTGAAGGGTTTGGTTGTTGTTCATGCTAAATCTGCATTGGAGTTTCTGTAAATTGTTTAACACTCCTTCACTGCCTTATGCATGGGCTAGTTGTGGCCTTGTATGGAAGAGCCATTCTGCACAGCTCCTCCCCGACTAACAACCTACTCGACTTACGTCCACCAGCACTTATGACCTGCATCAGTCGTACCAAAATTTGGTCAAATTGCGTACAGTAGTACCCCGATTTACGCGGTCAATTGAACCCATGGGGTACCGCGGAAAGTGAAAACTGCGTAAAGTGAACAACAGAACATACGGGATTAATTCCAATAGAGACTGGCCCAACCCCCAAACTCCACTTTTTCAGACACAATACCTACGTTGTAGTAAAAATTACATCTTAATTTTATGATGGTATGCACACACAATTAACAATTAAGAGAAATATCAATAATATTAGTTTTTTTAACACTTACATTAGTAGAAAAGATGGCTGGGCACACAGGGATGAGGGGTTGGTTCCGAGGCAGAGGGCAGATTATTGGCCCTCACCTGTATCACTTGTATCAATTGTATCACTATCCACCACATAGGCTTGCTGGGCCTCTTTGTCAAACCCCTCAAAGTCCATATAAGTCCATATCCTCACTATCACTGACTTAGGCCGGCTGTGGTGGGTGGCGGGTGAAGAACTCGGTAATGTTTTGATGACTGGGCGACCTTGTGCGCATCCTGCCCGTGCCGCTTCCCGCGTATATGAGTAGATGCACCGCGGAAAGTGAAAGTTCGGTTCTGGCGAGGCACCGCGTAAATGAGAAATCGCGGAAAGAGAAACCGCGTAAAGCGGGGTAATACTGTATTTTCAAGTCCTAAAGTCAGTACACAGAAAAAATTTTCATCTGTAATTCACTTTAAAATGGCTGGCAAACTTAAAAGTGAGAGTTTTGTGGTGCTGAGAAGAAAAAGAGACCCATTTTAGATTTTCTATGTATTATTTAAGCATTTCCGACTTACGGCCATTTCGACTAAAGACCTGGATGTCGGTCCCTAACCCCGTCGTAAGTTGGGGAGCAGCTGTATTTATTTTTTCTTGGGATATATATTTTGGCAACTTTTTTTTTTTTTGGTGGTTGTGTAAAACCAACTACAGTATATTATACCATACAATTGATTGCTCTTTCATGTGAAAGAAGAAAAATGAAGAAATAATTTTGATGTTTTGAAGTCATGCATTACAGTTTTTAATGCAATCAACTTGTGTTTCAGCCAACAAACAACCAAGTAAGGACAATAAGTGTTAAATAAGAAAAAAACATTTTTACACTTATATTGGTGAAATAAAAAAAAATGTTTAGATTAATAATAGGCTGCTAAATTGAATAAAATAGAAAATCTTGAATTCATTCCAAAGTTGTTCACTCTTTAGGTTTTGCCATTATATTCATACAATTTTCTCATTTATTATTACAATGGTCAGTAAAAGTGTTTGGGTGTGTTATGGTGGCTTTAGAATTTTGTTAGCATATTCTGTATGGTTTGGCTGTAAGTGATTTTAGAGAAAACGGTTCCATCCCCACTTCGTGTACTGTTCTGTTAAACACACCGGATTGTTACATTTATACTGTACTTTATGCATCTTTCTAATACAGGGTATTATACCAATATAAAACTATATTTGAAAACAATCTTACCTTTCAGTGTGATGTTAGATGCTCTGGCATTTATTGTATCCTCAGAAGGGAATTTACAGTATAGTCTCGATTTACGCGGATTTCCTTTAAGCGGTTGGTCATTTACGCGGCACCTGGCCAGACCGCAATTATTAGTTACGCGGTACATTCCATCATTGACGCGGGAAGCGGCGTGGGCAGGGTGCACGCTAGGTCGCCCAGTCAACAAAACATTACCGAGTTCTTTACCCGCCACCCACCTCAGCCAGCCCAAGTCAGTGATAGTGAGGATATGGACTTTGAGGGGTTTGACAAAGAGGCCCTGCAAGCCTCTGTGGTGGATAGTGATACAGGCGAGGGCCAATAATCTGCCCTCTGCCTCGGAACCAACCCCCCCCATCCCTGTGTGCCCAGCCATCTTTTCTACTAACGTAAGTATTAAAAAACCTAATATTATTGATATTTCTCTTAAATATTAATTGTGTGTGCATAGCATCATAAAATTAAGATGTTATTTTTACTACAACGTACGTATTGTTGGAAAAAGGGTAGTCTGGGGGTCGGCCCAGTCTCTATTTCAATTAATCCCATATGTTCTGTTATTTCGTTTACGCGTTTCTCGTTTTACGTGGACCTCCACAGGTTTAATTGACCGCGTAAACCGAGACTATACTGTATTATGGAGTTCACACATGTGCTGCTTGCAAGTTTGAAGAAGTGAAATATTGTAAAGTGAACACTTATATTGATACTTATTAAACATTCCATCACTTCTCATTACTTTTACAGATAGCTCATAAGTTTATCGTAAGGGAAAAATCATCAAATATAAATATGTGAATGTTTTGTGAACACTTATAAACACTTTACAGGCAGGCTGATATTGCTGCACAATGAATGGCATGAGCGTGTGGTGTGGATATACCGGTAAAGATAATTTTTAAAGGGCTCACTCACTCGGTCTTCTAGTTTCACTCATGTCTCATGGTTGGTGAGCTATGGACTTAACAAATAACCAGTTAGTTATGGATCACCACAAGAGAGGAGGCCTGCCACAGTGATGCGCAAAAATCTCGATCGTTAATCGGAATTACTCGATTTTCATGAATTTTTTCTCTTCAATGGCACTTTGAGGCGTCGGTGCCAATTGGACGATATTATCATTGACGCCTGAATGCAATATTAAAAGTGCAAGAAATCATTTGTAGTTATAAAATAAATGGAAGTACTGTGATAGTATTTGTAATTTTAAAAGGGAGTGCTGACCTTGGTTACATCAACAGGAATGAATGGATGACTGAATGAGGGTGGTGTATGTTTTTTCAAGTTTTGCCTTTCTGCATTACAGTGTACTGTACCATGAAAAATGAGGTAATAGTTTTGTAGAACATTGTTTAAAGGTGTTGGAAGGAATAATTATATACAGTTGAGCCTTATGTGTTTGGATACCAGTTTTTCAGGCCTTATGGCCCAAATTCAGAATGGTGGTTTGAGCTGAGCTCAGGCGTGTGAATCAGGATTCCTTGATCTGAGATTTCCTGTAGTGGATTACCTATATTCAGAACATCGGCTTCAACCTCGGATCGGATAATCTGTTGCATTTACTTAGATTATGAGCAAGGATTCAAACACTGAAATTCCAGCCAATCACTTTTCATTAACACCTTTATGACAGCCAGTCACCATTGAGAATAATGTTTACAAGATTATGGCAGCAATTATGACTCAAAGAATTTTTACAGAGGAGAAATCTCTCCTTGCACATCATAAGTTAACGTTGTTACTATAGTTACAATCAAATTATAATGATTTATGGTACTGTGTTACAATGTGGCTGTGCTGCTATATGTTAACAAAGAAATTCATAGAGGAAGACAATTACACAAATTTTAGATATAATCTGGGACAGGTGTCATTATTCATAACCAAAGCAAGATGAATCAATGCAGGGCAAAGTAACCTGGCGAGGTTTGGTTAGGTAAGGTTTCTTTCTGTTCTTTTAACCCCAAATTTCCCCTGATTAAGGAAAGACTTAAGTTTATTAATACATTAAAATCAAAATGCACTCGGCATTGATTCAATTATATTGAAAATACATCAAAATAGTTTCCTAAAGAAAAACACTCAAAATAAAGCGTAATTTTTTCTTTAAATTTACCCGCTTGATCTTCATAGACTCTAAACGTAACACATTACCAAAACTCATTCAGTGATCAGAATCTTTCTTACCTGGAAACTATTTTTTGCGAAGAATCTCAAAGCAATCATCAGCTGATGATTGGGAGGTAGAGGTGAACCATAGCCAACAGGTCTGTCAAGCAGATGCTCCATATTACGGAAAATATCGAGGAAATCTCCCTTGCTGAGCCTATATCGTTGTCTGAATTGTGTGTCATCATAAATTTTTTAGGATTCTGCTTATCTACTATCAGTCTTCTCAAAATTTCTCCATTTGACGATATCGCCAAAAGCGCGCGCTCTGTCAAAATTCATGTTGACTTGCTATTTTGAATGACAGATCGACTTTTAAACCTGCCTCCAGTCTGGATTAACGCGAGGATCAACAAATCCGATCTCGCAACTGGTTTGAAAATTTGTGTTGGTTCAAGCCAGTGTTCTGAATACCAACAATCTTTGCTCTATCCTTGGTTTAAACCTTCATGTGGTTTCAAACCAGTATTCTGAATTTGGGCCTATTTGTTTGGATACCAGTATTCCAGGAGTCTCGAAAAACCTTCACATGAAAAATTATCAAAGTAAAAATAAATCGTTTTTTGTGCTCATGGGCAGCAGACAATGTACACTTTTCAGCTTCCCACCTTTCACACTCTTGATGTAGACTGTAGTCACCTGATTGTACTGGCAAGGTGAATTTGTTTTATTAGAAATAAAAAGCAATACTTGACATACAGCTTCACATAGTAGGTAAGAAAATTGTTTGAGGAAGATAATACATGCCATCTTGCCCTGACTAAGACAGCAAGCGTTAAACAGAGATACTCAAACAAACGCTAATGTCTAATTTATAACTCCTAACAGGTAGCAGAGACAGCAGTGCAACTATTTATCTCCAACGATAAACCCAACATAGCTGGATTAGTTCTAGCGGGTTCAGCGGACTTCAAAACTGAATTATCCCAGTCAGATATGTTTGACCCAGTAAGTTGGCTCAGTCATGTAATACTTTATGTACTGGCAGTAAGGAAATAAATTCTTGCATATAGTTGATGAAAGGTATGTGTCCATGGCCCTTGTTATCATATTCATTTATTTCACTATTAATTTTTGTTTAGATATTTGTAGTCAAGTAAGAAAAGATTGTGTTGCATTTGAATGTAATATTTATGTAAATGCCTATTGTAATTTCTCAGTGACTTGTAGACTAATAGGTTTGACATTTTTCAGTGATTCTCTATGATTTTCCATTGATGAGGATAAAACTTTGATATATATATATATATATATATATATATATATATATATATATATATATATATATATATATATATATATATATATATATATATATATATATATATATATATATATATATATATATATATATATATATATATATATATATATATATATATATATATATATATATATATATATATATATGTATATATATACAGGTCAGGTCAAAAATAACATGTGACATGCTGTGATAACAGATATTGAAAATTTATTTTTTGCAGTATTTTTAAGAATCAGAAAATACCAGACAGACAGAATTGTGATACTGTGCAAGAAATTTTGTTGATGCTGTCTTGTCCTAGGCTTAAGCTGTATAGTACTGTATATGCAATTGAAGCATATCTTGGGTTTTTCAGGTGCCTGTTCATGCATGCTAATGATTGGGGATGTATTTTAAATTAATATTTTTTTCATACCTTTCAATACAGAAGATCAAGAAAGAGATGGGCAGGATATATATGTGAAATAATAAGGTTCATAAGTGTCATTAGAGATTGCATCATACTCCAATGCATCCCCATGTGCCACACATATCTGCTTGGATCGCTTTGTTCATATTCTGCTGCCATTGTAGAAGGTTCTGTGCTTGAGGGGCGGTTCATTTGCACGGTTAACCCCAAGCGCGTGCGCACACACACACACACACACACACACACACACACACACACACACATACAACCCCACCCGTCTCTTTTTCCAGATTGACACGATCAACTTACTAACATTCTTGATCTTTGTTTTACCTCTAACCCCTCACACTATTCATACTCAAAAGAAGATGGGGAGGGGGGAGTATTTACTGTATTTTTAATAATCACCATCAGCAGGGACACACAGCCACTTGACATGTGCCATTTTCTTTTGTAGTCCTCAATTCACATTGAGCATCGTTTCCATTTTCTCCAGCTGAGGTCTTCTTACTGTTGTTGTTTGTTGTCGTCTTGCTGAAAAATGTTAAATACGTACATTGCTGAGTTTCTCTTCTCAGTAGCACATATGTTGCTGTTTCTATAAAACTGTAAAGCTGTCATTTTCATATAATGGTGCAGATAATCAAAGAAATATCTTTCTGGATTGGTACAATGAATCTTAAATGAATACTGCAACTCCAGTTGTCTTGGTAGGGCTGTCAAAATCTTTGGTCCATTGTGGCATATTGTCTTGCAAAAAAATTTTTAAAGATATTTTTTTGATTGTGTAACTGGGAATTTAATATATTTCTGCTCTGTATATCAAGCTTTGTTTCTTATAATTTAGGTTCTTGTAGAAATTATTAATTTTTCAGTATCCTAAAATCTTTCTTTTCAGAGATTACAGGGGAAAGTAATAAAACTTGTTGATGTATCATATGGAGGTGAGAATGGCTTTAACCAAGCTATCGAACTAGCAGCAGAATCTCTTGCTAATGTCAAATTCATCCAGGAGAAAAAACTTATTGGTAAATATTTTTTCTGTTTTATTGGTGGTGGTCGTTTTTTTTTTTTTTAGCATTTTGGAGTTGTAAGGAATTAAGGATTTTCCAAATATTTTCACCTCAGAATCCAACTTCTTTACTTTATCTTTACATTCCTCTAAATGCTAATGATTCTCTTAATTATTTACTTCACGTGGACAAAGTGAAGAACTCATCGTATATCCTAGTGTTCATATTGTCATTATTGTTGTTGTTAACAAATGCTATCTTCACTACAGCTGTCTTTATACAGTAGAGTATCAAAACAGATGCTTTAATATTCTGCTCACGAGAAGAAGAAAACCATTGTGATGGGAGTATCCATTCCATTATCAGAATACAAGGGGGGAATCGGTTTCAAATGAACATTACAAGAAGTAGTTGAACAAAGCTCATAGTATATCAAGAGTCATCAATGTACTCTATTCATTACTTGAAGTTTTCACTAAAATGATCTTTTCAGCGGCAAGTAACAATAACACCTTGGTGGAACATACACATACATACATACATACATACATACATACATACATCTCACATATTCAGAGACCCTACTGTACTGATAATAAAGAACTGTACAGTTATATGATAACATGTAATACAGCGTATTGATGAACTAATTTGGAGCAGGTCACTTACTGATGGGTCTGGTTCAAAGTAACTCTCCTTACCCTCAGAACCAATTAAATGCTAGACTTAACTCTCATTGCACCTTTAGCTAAAAGAACAAAACACAACGGTGACTTTTATGATTAAATGGGTTCAAACTTTTTATAACTTTTAGTATTTATAGAATGTAAATACTGAACCAAAGGATTCAAAATGATGGCAATTTACACCAAATATCATTCATCTACATCAACTTTGATGTGTTTCACTCTGAAATTTATTGAGAATTTAAGGTTCATATTTTGTACTCCATAGACAAGGTGACTCATAGCTCTGGGGATATATTTTAAGGTTCATAGGTCAACTTATAAAAAGGCCATCTTCTTAATTTGTGTGATAAATGCAGTATATATAGTCATATCTCCTTTTACAGCCAAGTACTTTGAAGAGATAAGTCAAGACACGGGGAAGTACTGCTTTGGTGTTGTGGACACGCTGAAAGCCCTTGAATGTGGAGCCGTTGAAATCCTCATTTGCTGGGAAAACCTTGATCTTGTCAGGTGAGTCACTCCTACATTGGTAAAGCCTAAGACAGTGAAAGCAGTGGAAGAATGGGAGTGTTACTTCATATTTTGTGACTTATTTGTTCCTCATTGAATGGCAGAATATTATGGTAATTTTTTAAAGTACAGCATGATGGTAGAGTGAGTGGTGTTTGAGATGCTAGTCATTCTACTGGTGAGAATAATACTGTACACTGTAAGAGGTTTTGTTTAGTGTGCAAGTAGGAGGCCCTAAGAGAATTGAAGAGGCTGTGAATGAAGGGGGGGTGGTGTGGCTCTCTTCCCCTTAACCCGCTCTTTTTGTGTGTGTGTGTGTTTGGGTGTGCATTCAAGCTTTTTCATGCTGTGCTGCACAGTGACAAGAATCATGAGCAAATACGCTTTCACCCTTTGTTTATGGCCATCCCTGTACTGCCAAACCCCCTATAACCACTTGGAGTTAAGTTATCTTGTTATTCATGTATATTGCTGCATCCTGAATGTACACTCACTCCATGAAGTATCTTTAGGGTGGAGTCTGATGAATTTTGAAATGAACACTGCTACTCTTGTTGTCTCTGTAGGGTTGTCAAAATCTTATGTCCATTGTCATATTGTCTTGTGGTGACCTGTGGTGTGACGGTCAGCATGCTCGCCTCGCAAGTGAGTGGATCCAGGTTCGATCCCCGTGCAGGGTGAAACTGTGGGCAAGTTTCTTTATGCCATTTGCCTCTGTCTACCCAGCAGTAATTGGGAACCTGGACGTTAATCGATTTGCGGAGCGTGTTCCGGGGTAATGGTTAGCCAGTGCAGTTGTCGAGTTGTCCGGTCTTCTCGGACTATTCCTTGACACTGGGTCACTCAGCTCGTTAACTTAGCGTGTGGTTGTTGTGTTGGCGACGGCTTCTACGCCTTAAACAAATTCACTCCTAGGTGGTCCTTGGGCCGGCCATCCACGTTACACGAGGGGCAACCGTTATTTATTATATTGTCTCACAAAATCGTAAAGATAGATTTGGGAGCGAGTGTGCGTTCCTTTAACTTCTAATACAGAACTTCTTTCACTCTTCTTTGTCTCCCTCTTGGCATTTACCTCTGTATTATCCACTTTTTACCAGTCTCCCCTGTTCTTGCATAATGTCCATACCACTTAGAGCAATCCCTGTATTTTTCCTACATGAAAGTGTTTTTACTCATTCTTCTATTAGTCTTAAATAGGAATTTGCTGAATGATCATTGAAGCGGGTGATTATATTTTGGTTGTCTTTACTTTATAAGTTGAAATAGAATGCAAAACAGTGTTAGGGAAAATGGAAAGACAAATTTGAAAGCTTAGACGAAATGGAGGTTTGTGCTTGTTGTGTTTTGCTTGAAATTTGAAATAAAGTGGACAAAAAAAAATTTATTTTTATAATTTTTGTCTTCCTTCATTATACACTTGTTAAGTCTTTCCTTTATTACAGATATGTGTTGAAAAACCACCAGTCTGGAGAAGAGACTATTTTACACTTAACTCCTGAACAAGAAAAAGACAAGACTCACTTTACTGACAAAGCTGTAAGCTCACCTTATGGAGTTACTCTTTAAGTATTTATTCTCAAACTAATCAATTGTTAAATGCACAATAACTTTAAAATGAGGCATCATCATTAATGTAGTTTGAATTTTGAACGGTTTTGCTTTTATTTTTTAATAAAAATAGTTATTGCCACTTTTACACAAGAATTGCATGCCACACTTATTATTTCCCTTTTCAGGTTCATTACCCCTTCATTCACTCATTCACCCAACACAACTTTAGAAGGACAACTTTGTAAATAATAGAGTAGACATATACAGTACTATACTTTTTTCTTTTTTCAGACTGGAGTAGAATTGGAGTTAGTAGACTCTATGCCATTACTTGAGTGGTTGGCAAATAATTACAAAAGCTTTGGTGCAACCTTGGAGATTATCACAGACCGCTCACAAGAAGGCTCTCAATATGTACGAGGGTTTGGTGGAATTGGAGGTAAGGAACATTTTGCACGACTCAGAGAAAGGGAGATTGTACATCTTGTAGTTATTTAAAAAAGTCAATATTTCTTTCATAATTTTATTTAAAAATATAATTATGCAGTTTTTGTGTTAAGTTTTGGTCTTTCATTTGATTTAGCAGCTCTTCTGTTTCTTAATATGTTTGATACATTTTGTTGCCTTTTGAATTTCATCTTGTATGGAGGCGACTTACTTATATAAGTCCCCCCAAAAATATATATATCAGGAGGTTACTCAGGTGCACCTTGAGAAATAACTGGGCTCAGAGGCAGCAGTTAGGTTGTTTTCATAGTGATCTATCCTTATTTCTCATAAAAGTGATTTACCCTTCTGTACCACAGTGGATTTTTGTCACTGGTGCTTGTCTCAAGGCGCATTCCTTGCTCAAGGTAATGTACCCCCATGGGGGGGGGATATAAAGGTATGCTCTGTAATATATCATTACTCCCATTGAGTCACTATGAGTTAGATGCCTACATAACCTTGCAACTTTTTTTTTTGCATACTACATAACTTGGTAACATTAATGTATTTATTTATTAATTTTATTTTTTAATTTTTTTAATTGTTTTTAATTCGGGGAATCGCCTTTGTTTTCCGATGAATAGGCAGAGTTCTGTCAGACCACAGCCAAGTTTGTGGTGGGCTTTATGTTGCCTTAAGTCAGTCATAGTAGCAAGGTGTTTAGTCACTGCATTTCAGTGATGTGTCCTAGTGGTTGGAGAGCTCTTATTTTTGGCAAGACTGCCCCTTGCTTTAAAAAATTTTGTAATACAGGTCCACAATCCCTTATCTGAAACCCTTGGGGCCAGATGTGTTTTGGAATTTGGAATTTTTTGGATTTCAGAATGGTAGTGAGGTACAGTTGGGGTCCAAAATCTTGAACACTTAGCAATACAGTATCTGGCATCTACTTCTGAGTTATATATATACAGTATATATATGATTGGGATATACTAATAACACTACTTGTCATCACATATTATGCCTGAACCACAAAATGGGATAAAACTCTCCTTAATACCTAAGATCTTCAGGTACTTACATGCCAAATACTGTCAAGCGTTCAAGACATTTGACCCCGACTGTACATATTCCGTATATTATGGTAACACCCTAGCGGGAACGTGGCAGCACCCCTTAAGCAAACACATTAATATTTCTGCAATGAACCTTATGAATATAAATTAAAAAGTACATACAAAGTACAGTACAAGAAATCCTCCAATAACGACGGTTCTACTAACGACGATTCATATTTAAGACCCTGGTTAATTTAGGACCCAATTCAATTTATGCCATTATTTTCTAGGTATTTATGAAACAAAATAGAATAAAAAAATTTCATATAAATAATCACAAAATCCTGATATGTATTGTAAAAGGAAAACACGCCATGCACACAAAGGCTGCTGGGCTTGTGACGACAGCATCACTAGTATAAATAGTCACAGTTTCATATGTAGAACCATCGTCACGGGTGTAAATACTGACAACAACAATGCCGTCTCGTCTCCTCTTGTGTGTTTTAATAATCTACGTAGCATTAATGAATTGTATTGTTCATTTCGTATATATAAAGATGAATTCAATTTAATACATATTCAGTAAGAAACAATAATGAATCTTTTTTACATATTCTTAATAATATAATGACGCTACGTTTCCTTGAGTGCCCACGTATATGTTGGCATTTCCAATCCACCTCACTTTATTTCTTTACTATTAGTGGTTAACTATTTCTATTGTTCCATTTGTTCACATGAAATAACATAACTTAAAACATTTATTAATTTTTTTACATTAATTTTACTACAGCTACAACCAGGGTCTTATTTTCTTCAGTTTCTTTTGTAGAACCATCGTCCTGGATAAAGGATTGTCAACCTGTGTATATATATATATATATATATATATATATATATATATATATATATATATATATATATATATATATATATATATATATATATATATATATATATATATATATATATATATATATATATATATATATATATATATATATATATATATATATATATATATATATATATATATATATATATATATATATATATATCCGTTAACTGGAACAATTGGTGCAGAGCACTAACTGGAATGAGAGATTTCCGGGTAACGAGATGACTCTCTCAACGCTGGGAATTTCAGAAATTGTTCATTACATCGTCTCTCGAACCTGGAGAAATTCCCCCATCCGCGGAATTTTCTGGGTCCCGGAAAGCTTTTCTCAGAATTTCTGGAAAATGCACCCGATTTTTATTTCAAACCCGGAAAAACTCTATCCCCAGAATTTTCTGATTGTCGGGAAAATCTTCTTAGAATTTTCCGGAAAATGTGCCCTTCAGAAAATCTTTCCCAAACCTGGAAAATTCCAGCTTTGGGAACGATTTTCCGTGAAAACTTCAATTCCGGCTATTGGAGAGTTCTGGGTTTGAGGGTTTCCGGCTAACAGTTTCTGGAACTTCCGATAACATTTTAACATTACCAGGAAAATTCCGGGGATGAGGGATTTTTTTCCAGCTTTGAGAGAAATATTCCGGGGATGTGCAATTTTTCCTGGATGAGAAATTCATCTCCATACCCGGAAATCTCCCATTCCCAGAACCATTCTGCACCGGTTATTCCGGCTAACCGGGATATCGCTGTATGAATACAATGCCAGCGATGTGCCAAAAACGTATAAATTTAAGCCAAGTAATTTGAGAGGCAGCTGTATTATAATTGTGCTTTTCTCCCTCAAATATTTCAGCATGTTTAACATTTGTTATACTTGTACTATTAGGCATCCTCCGCTACAAGGTGGACCTACAAGGTTTGGATGACATGGAAGAACTGAGCGAACTTGATGTAAACCTCGATGATTACATTTAAATGTTTACCTCAATTTTTTCGGGTCAGTCAGTGAAATGGTTGAGTGAATTTACTTCTCATGTGTTAAACCTCCCCATTTATGTTAGTTTTTTTAATAGTTTTTAAGGTAAGTTTTTCTCCACCTTGTGACATCCTGTCTAATAATTTAACCCTTTATCACTGTGGGAAGTATAACCTGTGTTCAGTAACTTGTTTTGTTACCTGGCTTGGAAAAGAGGGTGGCCCCTGACCTTAAGGGTTAGCATTATCTAATGTGTTACCAAAGTGTTTACTGAGATGAACTAAATTGTTTGAGGTTTGCTGTGATATTACATTAGATACTTTGTATGAAAAGTTGCATGTACAGTATATTAAAAACAAATTGGTTTGTACTGTAAGAATTTTTTATTAAATAGCTTTTTTACAGGTGGCATTATTGTGTTTATATATATATATATATATATATATATATATATATATATATACCATTGAAACAATGGATTCAGTTAACGAACGACCTTCTGGAACGAATTGTGTTCGTTAACCGAGAAACCACTGTATATATATTCTGTATTTACCTGGCCAGTAAATTTAATGTATACACTGTTTCTTGTGTTTCATATAAATAACAAATGTTTTGTCAGTTAATAAGGGATGGAAAACTCAAATACTTAGTTGTTTAATAATTTTTTAAAAGCTGCCTTCGGGTAATGGTGATTAACTCATCCAAGCATGTAAAATGGCTGTAAAACATTGGTGATGACAATAATAATACTATAGTGTACAACATTATCTTGATGTTATGTTCTCATGTGAGGTAAATCTGACACAAAGAAAATGTAGTCTGTAGAGTATTGTTCTTGATTACCATGCAGTCATTGCTATATTGACTAAGAACTTGACTAACTCATTAGTGTGTCCATTTGATCACCATATACATGTATACTGTAGTCAGTGTGCTCTACTAACTATACCCTTTCCATGCTAAGCCAGCCCATGAGCCCCGCTCCTCGTCTATAGCTACAAATAGCCAATTAGTTGAGCTATTTACCTCCCCCCCAGACTGCGCTTATATAAACGCATATTTATATTGACCTTTTATGATAAATATTTTCACTTTTCAAACATCCTCTGTGAAGTGTTAATGCCTTGAAATCATCTGCATTTTGATAGCTCAGATATTTAACATTATTTTAGATAAGAACAGGTATGCTTACCAATTGTGTACACAGTTTGAATATTTTATGAACCAATCGGCTATTGCTGTAGAAGAGGGGTGTGGCTTATGGGCCAGGTTAGCGTGGAAACACTATACTTGACTTAATATGTAACTCATCATTAGGGTTTTCATTAAGTGTTTGGCAGAAGATCCAAAGAAAATTTAGGGAGAGAGGGGATCATGGGGCCCATCCATAGCTTACTTATGGTAAATCTTCATACAAAACAGACAGTTGAAGATTACTTTCTGGAGACTGTGTGAACTTGTCCAGATAGACACTGGTTATATTGCTCAGTTTAGCAGGTGGTCAGTTCAACTGAAAACTCTGATGTAACTGTGTAGAGTTATAATGAAATCCTTGGTTTGGTTCATCATAATTGTGAAAAAATCTTTAAACAAGAAAATTTCCATCTTGTTCAGGACATAATATTTTAATTAAACACTACTTGTATAGTAAAAACCCGGTGTACCAGATTAATTAAGCCACAGTGACGTCATTACTCAGACGGAATCTGTTATTCAGATGTTCATATCAGCAAGGAGGCACAACTGTTTAAAGCATTAGCCAGCATATTACACTAACACAAATTGGCTTATTTAAGCTTAATCACCCGAGTCCTGTTATAGCTGTGTATGTGGCATGGATGGCCTTGGCAGTGTGAGATAAAGTGTATGATGTGGATGTGTACAGTATACCGTGTATATGCAAGTACAGTTCAAGTCTTTATTACAAAATTTTTATGCAAAAAGTAAGGGGTCGAATAATATGCTCACAGTATTTTTGGGGGTTAAAAATCATACATTTTGCTGCATGAAGAGCAGACTGTCATTCACTATACATGCCACTTCAAATATTACAAATACATGATACAAATGAAGATTTACAGATATCTTCCTTTTCATTTGCGACATTGTTGCCGACTCGTCACTAGCCACATCTCCCAAGTCTTCTTGCTACCAGGCGGAGATGTGAGGTTGTTATGGTTATTCTCACCTCGTAATTTTGGGTAGATATACAATACATAACTTGCATAATCTTTTTTACACAGTTACATGCACACACAATCCCACATACATATTGTGCAAAAAAAAGAAAAAAAAGAGGTTTAAGAAATAATTATCCCAAGGTCAAGCCCATAATCGGAATAAACATTTCTTTGCACGCTAGAGCAGGGAGGACACTGTTGCTAGGTGATAGGTAGAATCCCAGCTGGGCTCTGTTGCTAGGTGAAAGGTTGAGGCAGCATCCCAGCTGGGCACTGTTGCTAGGGGATAGGTAGAGGCAGCTTCCCACAATAGGTAATTTCGCGATGCAAAAATATTTTCAGGAACGGAACCCTTCCGTAATCCGAGGTATGCCTGTATTTTTAAATTCGTAATTTTGGGTAAATATATATATATTATTATTTTTTTACTATTACTTTCACACAATCTTATATACAGAATATGAAAACAAACGTCAAAGACATAAATGGGAATAAACTGTCTTCATGTGTTAAAAAGTCCATGCTGTGGGGAGTGAGGATTTTGGCTGTTGTGAGTTGTCTCCAGTGTGTAGTGAAATGATTGACAAATTTCGTTGTCAAGCAGCCAAATGCCAGTACATTATTTTTGTATTTATCAGTATTGGTTTTATTTATTCTTCACATTTATTAGTACTGGTATACAGTATATTATTTTATCTTCATAGGAGTTGGTAACTGGCAGGAATTCAGTTTCAGTTGGCAACATTGTTCATAGTGTCAGTTGTGGTGGTCATGGCAAAGACTCGTTAATCTTGTCCTGCTGCAAATTATGTCGAGGATTATACCTAGTATTTCTTAAAGGCTAGGAGTAAAAGGGAATAGATTCAAATCCCTCGTTATTCTACAATTTACGTAATCTAAAAATGAGTAAAAATTGCTATAGTAAACAATGAAAATAATACATACCACATCATAAAGTACAATACTGTAATACATATTTTATGTAGAATAAATAGTTCCTTCTGCCCTTGAGCCATCCTTTAGGTGATGCTGGAATTAAGCCAACCTTAACTGAACATAATTGTTTGGGCAATGTTTTCACAGTATGTGTTATTTATATGTCACGAGAGAACAGGAATACTAGCACTAAGTAATACCAATACATAGATGAGTGTAGCGGCTGTCTTGTGATGCTGGCTGGACCACACTTTCCACGGCGTTTCGCTCCACAACAACGACCCATAAGATTTTTTTTTTATATATACTGTATATATAATTTTTTTTCCCTGATTTGTGACATTATTGAAACATGTCATTACTCAGGTGGTTTGGTACTCAGGGTTTTTACTGTATATCTCACTGTTAAAAAATTATTCTTAACATTTGTGGCACATCATAATGTTAAACACTTTTTATATAAGACATGTTTGTATCACTTCCCACATGCCATTGTGAGGATTATTGTTAATTTTGCTATTCTTTGGCAGGGATCTTGCGCTACAAGGTTGACTTACAACAGCTAGCAGACCTGGAAGAAGAATTCAATGACATTGACCTGGATGACTATATGTAAATATTGGACACAGGGCATGGCAGTGAAGGAGTACCACCCTGGGGTAAGAACTCATTACATGAGGAGCACTGCCCTAGGAAACATATTTAGTATGGAAATACCTCCAGGTGCTGCACAGCTCTCACGTTCCCTTGTTGAGACGCAAGTCATTCTTGAACCGCCAACGTAGTGTGGTTCTACATTGTTGCCTGACAATCAGGCTTTTCTGTTCTATTATTGTAATAAAAAATTTTGACTATTATTACCAGCATCTAATCCTGGGTAACATTTTTACAAGGTGGCACATTGTGTGGGTGCTTGGGACCGGGGAGAGGGAGACTGATGAGGGGGAGGGGAGGGGACGGGATCATGGAGGTGCGCACTACAAGGTTTATAGGATCTCTTTGTCAAAATGGTAATTGTTCTCGGCCAACGTCATAGGATAAACTTGTTTCACAGATGATGCAGTCTTGCCCTTATACTCAGAGCAAAGAAGTACCTCGAGAAATTTTAATCAAACCAGTTTCAACAAATTTTTTAGGCTTTTGTGTGTTTGAAATACATAATGAGTCTGCCAACCAGAAGATTGTAGGGCGTTGGATTTACTTGAATTTTGGGTCACAAAAAATATTTATAACAGAGTCTATAAACATTTTGTTTGAAAGATGAAAATCTTAATTCATAAATATTACTTCACATACTGTATTTCAAGTTGCAAGTTGGTAGTTATAACTTACGAGTCTATAAAACTATATTTTGTTTGTTTACAAGGTGAAAATTGTAACAAGTTTTATAAGAATCTTGTCATGAGCAAATATACATATTATTTATTAATTAATTTTGCTTGTGGAGAAACACTATGCTTAGAGGGGCAGGGGTGGGTAGGGCACCCCTCTGGCTACTCTTCATGTATTTCAAGGAACAAGTTTTGAGTGGTTGAGATAAGATTTTTATATCTGAAAGTCATATTAGTGAAGAGAAGAGTCCAGCTTGGCCCACCCATTGTAGTGAATAATGTGAGGCGAGTGCATGTTTCTGATAATCCTGGTATATTTCCTCTGATACTGTGATGACTGCTGTTATTCTCTTGTTTGTTTCTGTTAGGTGGTACTCATTGCAAGTCAGGGTAAGTTTATTTAAGGAATTTAAGTGGTGTAATGGGAAACGGTCAGAACAACAGGTACGTGTTACGTGAAACTCGAGGCCGGAGGAAATTGTAATCGTGCAATGCCAAGATACAAGAGGTGGAAGTGTTGAAGCCGGTGGTATAGAGCTTTATAAGACGATGGCCAAGTCCCTCCTGATTGTTTAACTGCTGCCTTTGGGTCGTAGATGCCCGAGACTCTCCTAGATCTGTATTTTATGAATTTTTTTGTGCTTGATAAAAAAAAGGAGAGCCAAACAGGCTGCAGATTTAATGTTCAGCAGATTTGAGCCCAAACAATTGATAGCCGTGTTGGCAGGAAAAGCTGATGGCAGTCCTGTCTGGCTCAGCTGATGACAGCTTGACATTGGTGTCATTCAGATGATGATGGGTTGACATTGTTGCCTGATTCAGGATTACAGTGTTACCTGTTGTTTTTGATACTGTTAGCCCCCAGTGTGGTTAATTTTTGCCAAACTGTAGCATCTTATCTGTGCCTTATTGGGTATTTTTATGTTCCTGTTCTTGTGAACAGGGTATAAGTATTTGCGCGAGGAAATGATAGACTAGGAAAATTATTGGCTCGTCTTGACAACCAAGTGTCTGCACATTACCTCAGTTCGCACTTCCAGTTTAGGTGAAGCCTCCAGTTAAGGTTTGAGCTCTCGAGTCAGGGGAGTCCTTATGGTTGCAGAACAGTAGGGGCATTGTGAATTGTGTGAAACAAGTTGCCATAATTCTAATTCACTTGTATATTTTATTGGTAACAAAGAACAATCCACAATGCCTGTGCTAATAACTAAACTCTGGAACTTGCATACATAATATGCCATTAATTCAAGGCATCCTGTCAAGATGACTAAGTATGGGTTATTGGATCTGAAGGGTGATTGGCTGCCTAAACAGTGATTCTCATAAAAAATTGACTGTTAATTATTTGCTTTGTTATCATATCTAACATAGGTGAATTTAGACTTGTTGAATGAATTGATTGATATACAAAGCCCAACTGTTTCTGAAAGAGTAGTAACATACCAAGGTAAAGTCTGAAATGTTTACCCTTACTCAATGTTTTATTTGTGGATAAGGCAGGCAGTCACCATTAACAATTTCCATCCATAACTAATAACTTACAGCTCACAGTTCGTCAAAATTTTATTATAAATATACATTATTCTAGGTTTCTGATAAATTCCATTAACTCATAAACTTATCATCCTCCAGTTTCTGTATAATGCTTTTGATATTTTTTGAAATGTTATTCATAATTGCAACTTTGAAATGTCAAAATGTAAGAGATCTTATAGAAACTAACTAAAGTCCCCCAGCCCAAGCCAGCTGCCAGTGTACTTTTGTTTTCTCTAGGGTTTTGAACACCTGTATGGATCGGCTAATAAAATACTTTAGGGAAAGTTAACAATTTTTTTTTAATTGCCTATTTTTGCTGCCACAGCAGTAGCATTGATCAATTTTGTTGTTGTTTACATATGTATGTGTTTTACAGTTCCCCAAAAAGCATTGTTGGATTTTTCGCAATTGCAATTTGAAACGCTAGACGAAATGCTTGATATGATCCCCAGTGCATCATCATACATTGGTACGTCTGTTCACCATATCAGAAACGGCTAGAGATGGGAGTAGGAATGGGGGAGGGAGTTGTCCTGTATGGCAAACTAGATACTTTAATATAAAAAAATCCATTAATCTATAGAGTATTAACGTATGAATCATGCTGATGATTACAATAACACTGACATATGCATTAAATGGAAGTGTTTCGGAACATCATAATTGAGACTGAGACAGACTGCAAAACGGACATTTCACCATTACTTTGTAGTAATGGTGTTTCATTCTTAATACTACCGAGTGTCACAATATGCCTACTGTTCACAATGTCCAATTTATGAAGAGTGACTAAGCAAATACAGTATACTCTCCATGTAATGGAATCTGATATGCAGTAATGAACTCTCGATTTAACCTTGGAGGATTCACATCATTCCAAAACATATATTCAGTGATCCCTCGGTTAACGAACGCCACGATTAGCAAAATTTCGGTTAATGAATTACCTTCCATAAGATTCTTCACTTTGGTTAACGAAATAATTTCGGTTAACGAATTCCTTACGAATTTTTCCAAACATGTTTTCGCTTTCAGTTGGTTGCTCACCAGCTGTAGTATTAGTCCGCCAATACAGTAATCGGTTCTAGGGCTTAAATTCATTACCATTTTAGTAAATATCAAGAAGGTTGTACTATTCAATAATTTAAAAGTTTTATATTAAATTTTTTAGTCATTTTAACAATTATATTGAACATAATTAAAGTACAGGAAACTAGTTTCTTGCGCGCCAAACAGCCACTTAACACACCAAGGTAGGTATCAGTTTGTTTACCAGCTCAGAGGAAGGAACATCTTGTTTGACTCTTCAACATAAATGCTTTTTTTTCTGTGTTTCCAGTCAAATTATTGGTCATTTTGAAGTTTATTTTACATATTGACAATATTTTATGCAGTGCAGTGTTGATTTAAAGAAAATAATCTTGAATTACACTGTGAACTAAAATTTGATGGGTGAAATGGCGGCATGGGTGACTTCTCTTCCACCCCAATGCCTTCTCTTCTCCTGCACCCTCATTCTAATTCCCATCATCATCAACTAGGAGCCTTCTACACGCACACCTCAAAGTAAGTGTACTTTAATGCATTTATTTATTTATTTTATTTATTTATTTTTTCATTTATTGAGCACTCCCCTACATCCTTGTGTAAGGTGAAGCGCAGAAGTGTTTACAGCGCCCAACAGAGAAGCATGCTAAGTTCATGCTTGCCTTATGTCTCATGAGTTAAGGGCGTAGAAGCCTGAAGAGTCGAGGGCATAGAAGCCTGAAGAGTCAATGGTTTATGTCTAAGCAAGTTATTGGAAGCTCCAACAGCTTGTCCCTGAATACGAATTCGCAACTAACGATTTACAGCAGGTACCTACTTTGTTGCTAGGTGAACAGGGACCAAGGGGATGAGGAAGAGTGTCCAAACAACTTCTGCCAGCCAGGGAATCGATCCCGTGGCATCTTGCTTGCAAGGCAAGAACGGTACCGCTCTACCACCAGCTCCCCATTTTTAGTTTGTATGTAATTTTCGGTGAGCTGGAACCAATTACCCAAAAACCCATTGAAACAATGGTTTCGGTTAACGAATGTACCCGCTAAGTAAATCTAGGTTATTGAAGACGGCGTTGTCTTTACATAGAGACTGTAGTGAGTTAGAACAGGCATTGAGAACCTGTCTGGTACAGTTGCCTGGTTGACTCGTCGAAAATCAATGACCGGTCTCCATTTTCTATCCTTGGGAACTAGGAATAATGGCGAGTTCCATGGTGATGAGGAAGGTTGGATTACTTGTTGGTCCACCATGCCTTGGTAGACTACCGCCCTTCTGCTGTGGGATAACCTATATGCTGGAACATTCTGGCACTCCCTGGGAGACACTGGCACTCCCTGAGACACTCTGGCACTCCCTGGTGTACTGCGCACATTATTGTCATTCCTAAAAACCCCATTTAATTCATATTACGCTATATAACATTCAAATCCACCGCGCTTGTAGAACCTCAGAAAACGGGAAACATTGATAAAGGACAACTCACCTACTCAATGTTACTAGACCATGTGTTGTATTGTACTCAGGTACAGTTATATCATATTAATTGTATGTATTCATAGCATTAAGGAGAACTCAGGGTATCCATAAGATGAATGTTAAAGTCCAGTTGAGCCGGACTAGTGTACTGTAGGACTAAGTGTGGATCAGGGTTTGAAGGTCATACTACTGTATTTACGTCTGTGAGCGTGTAGCGAACATAGCTTCCACAGATATCATATGAAAATACATGAGAACAATGATCTGGAAAAAGGATAAATGTATCAGAACTATGTGAGGTGTTGGAAGTGACCCAGAAACTATACTTGAAAGGAAATATCTTGTATGCGTCGGTATGAACTTAATACACCTCGTATCCTCCCGTGACATATACACACGACAGGTACAGTGATCAGAGAATCTTATGTCTGTGTTCAAATAGTGCAATGTGTGAGAGGAGGATCCCTCATTACAGTTTTAAGTGAAGTTGATACACCCCCGCCATGAACATTCAGCCTTTGTTTCAAGGCGTGCCATGTACCCGCCTCGGGTGTGCCAAGTTGATATTATAACTCAATGAATTTACCCACGAACTAGCAAACCAAGACCTTACCTTAGTGTGTAATTTAGGATTAAAATATGTGTTTATACGGCATGAGTGACAATATACCGAAAAGTGTTCAGGTGAGAACCGTAAGAAATAAAAGTAAAAATTAAAGATTGGAAACTGTAGGCCTATGCTGTGAGGAGCGGCTGGCACTGCCCTCAGTACCCTCTGTTCTACCGTCACCTCAGGTCAGTGTCCTATCGGGCTATATCCCGCCCTATAATTATGGCTTATATGGAAGTTATTACAGTTTAAAGCTTTGCCTGATATATAAGTGTAATAGTAATGTGTTAGGGGGTGTGATAACTGCCCGTCAGGCATTATTTCTCGGTACCCTCCGTTCTACCGTCGCCTCAGGTTCCATGCCGTCGGAGTGCCTTGCTGCCTGGCAGCCATTATCCCTATGAGCGTCCCAACAGGTGGTGACTACTCCCAGCTATGCCAATCCACTGTGAACCTGTGGATTTCCAGCACACCACTCCAAATGAGTAGTCACAAATAAGGAGACCGTGAGAAACTCTGCGGT
Organism: Homarus americanus; assembly: GCF_018991925.1. Taxonomy (NCBI): domain Eukaryota; kingdom Metazoa; phylum Arthropoda; class Malacostraca; order Decapoda; family Nephropidae; genus Homarus; species Homarus americanus. Next base: position 11,692 of record NW_024739788.1, on the reverse strand, counting down.
CGTCACTTGGAGCGACCTATAATACCAGGCGTAGAAATAGTGCTGGTATGTCTGGGTGAAGCCCTCGTCTCTACCCACCGAGGGCGGTGTGCGAACGAGGTGCCTGTTGTGTATACCTAAAAGTCACAAGGAGTCCCATACCTGCAGGTATGGAGTGTAACATGTGTGTTGAGATGGTGCTACTATGTATGATAACCGACGGTGCTATATTCCACACAGGTGGAGCAGTCTGATGTGCTAAGGGATAGTGTAAGAAGGAATGACCGAGGTAAGGTGGTCACAGATTGTTATGCAATAAGTATGTGGATGACACGCCATTAATGTAAGAGTCTGGTGCCCATCTGGGTAACCAACATTTTCGTTGTTCTTCCGAGGAAGACCCATTCATGTGTATGTTTTTTACCAGTATGCTTTATAAGGAATAAATTAATTAAGACATGTTATGGTTTCACCCTTCTTTCCCCTTATCGATCTGGTCAATGGAAAACCTAACCCAATGCCTAGTCCACTCTGCACGCTACCTAACGAGCTACATGCTGTCCAGAGGGGGTCTGGTGGCAGCGACCCTTAGAAATTAAGAGTAGAGTTAAGTATTTACCCTTAGTATTAGTGACCCCCAGTCTGGCAGTATACTGGGACACTGGCACTCTCATGGACACTGGCACTCCCTGAGACACTGGCACTCTCAGGGACACTGGCACTCCCTGAGACACTCTGGCACTCCCTGGGACACTCTGGCACTCTCACGGACTCTGGCACTCCTTGTGACACACTGGCACTCCTTGGAACACTGCCACTCCCTGGGAGACACTGGCACTCTCATGGACTCTGGCACTCCCTGAGACACTCTGGCATTCCCTGTGACACTCTGGCACTCCCTGTGACACTGGCACTCCCTGGAACACTGTCACTCCCTGGGGCACTCTGGCACTCCCCTGTGACACTCTGGTACTCTCTGAGACACTCTGGCACTCCCTGTGACACTCTGGCACTCCTGAACACTGTCACCCCTGGGACACTCTGGCACTCCCTGTAACACTCTGGCACTCCCTGGGACACTCTGGCACTCCTGTACACTCTGGCACTCCCTGGAACTGGCACTCCCTGTGACACTCTGGCACTCCCTGGAACACTGTCACTCCCTGGGACACTTTTATAAAAGAATTTTTTATCCTCTTCGCTACTGACTGGCTCTCTCTCTCTCTCTCTCTCTCTCTCTCTCTCTCTATATATATATATATATATATATATATATATATATATATATATATATATATATATATATATATATATATATATATATATATATATATATATCCACCACAGTATGGTGTAGGGGTATCGAGATATTAATGTTGTCTAGCACTCAGGATGGAAGGAAACTCTAATGTGGTTTTCTTGTATAATATAAGTTATATGATAGACAGTCTGGTGCTGGAGGTGCCGTGTGGTGAGGGGCCAGCGTGGAGCTTGCTGGAGGAGGTGTTGCTTGTTCAGGAAGATGGGCAGAATGAGAGTTGGTTGGTGAGGAAGCTCAGAGAAGGACAGCTGGTGGGTCGCCATGCTCGCTGGCGGGAGCGAGGACCGCCAGGCAGGCGAGGAGAAGTGAAGGCTGTCAGGCAGCGGCGGAGGAGGAGGTGTTGCTTGTTCAAGAAGAATGGTCAGAATCAATCTCAATGGAGAGACAGAGCTTATATACCCAGCAGCAGCCGCCAGTCCTCTATGAATCATGTTGGGAAAACCCAGAAAGTCGCAGGTGACTAGTTCCGTTGCTAAGATACGGTAACATCTGGTTGGTTGCTAGGGAAGGCGGTAGCAGGTGGTGGCTGTGACTACGCAGTTGTAGGCAGTTGTAGGGGAGACGTCCACTACACGGTCTTTTCGTTTCTCGGTGAGAGCTATTAAATGGTAGGCGAAACAAATCGTTAAAAGGTGATGGGTGGTTAACGAAAAATGACCGTTTGTTCTATAGTGAAATGTCAAGTCTGCTAAAATAACTTTGCAACTGGGGTCAAGAGGTGGTCGATCGCATCTGGACACTGGGCATGTGCCATGTACTTGTGTTACATACTGTTGACAAGTACAGGGCATGTACTGGCTGTTACATAGTGTTGGTAAGTACTGGGCATGTACTGGCTGTTAAATACTGTTGACAAGTACTGGCTGTTACATACTGTTGACAAGTACTGGGCTTGTACTGGCTGGCCCCCACACTTATCAAACATGTTTGATCATGCATCATACATCGCCACACACTTTACAACTAGAATGATCAAACTTTAGTTGGTCTGGTACGCGCCGCCTCAACACTGGGTAACAGCATGAGGCAGCCCGTATTGCTATTATACTTGCTCTTGAAACAGACTTCAAAGAAAGAGCGAAAACATTTATGGATGGAGGAATTGCACAAAGATCCAAAGTTCTCACGACGCCCTATTAAAGGAACGAAAATTATAGTGGTATTTCCCCAAGATTATAAGAACTTTTGAATATGGATAATGAAACATTGGTTGAACTGTTGGAGGAAGTGATGCCATACATAAAAACAGTCTTGATGCCATACCAGCAAGTCAGACTCTCTAGTACACTGTAGTTCCAAGCAACGGGCTAGTCTTAGGAGTCACTGTGGCTTTGGTTGCAGTCACACTGTTGGCGAGCACTGGCTCTTGTCACACTGTTGGCGAGCACTGGCTCTTGTCACACTGTTGGCGAGCACTGGCTCTTGTCACACTGTTGGCGAGCACTGGCTCTTGTCACACTGTTGGCGAGCACTGGCTCTTGTCACACTGTTGGCGAGCACTGGCTCTTGTCACACTGTTGGCGAGCACTGGCTCTTGTCACACTGTTGGCGAGCACTGGCTCTTGTCACACTGTTGGCGAGCACTGGCTCTTGTCACACTGTTGGCGAGCACTGGCTCTTATCACACTGTTGGCGAGCACTGGCTCTTGTCACACTGTTGGCGAGCACTGGCTCCTGTCACACTATTGGCGAGTACTGGCTCTTGTCACACTGTGATTGATGACAGGGAATATCATAATTGACCAAAGTTAAAAGCCCCAAAACTGGACTCTGGCCGTAACTACTTATAACTTCTCGACCATTCGCTTAATACATCAAATTTATAACACCAGTAAAATAATTATTGGTCATGTTAATGCTTGATTTTGTTAATTAACTCGGTAATGTACATAAAGTTACCTACAAGACGTGTACACTTAGTAAGTATTTTATAAATTTAGTCCTGTCAAGTGTTAAGGAAGTTTGTCTAAAACACTACAGTACATTTTGTCATTACTATATTTAAAACATTTTTATGGTTAAAAAAAGTTGAATATTAATTTTACATTTTATTTTGTACAGAAATGTTCCGAACACTGGAGTGCCGTGCTGCCCTAGACTGTGCTTACTGGCCACTGCCCTGTACTTGTTGGCTGCTGCCCTGGACTTCCTGTACTTGCTTGCTGCTGCCGCCCTGGACGGCTCTGCTCTGTGCTTGCTGGCTGATGCCCTGGACAGCTCTGCTCTGTGTGTGTCGCTCCCCTGGACGGCACTGCTCTGTGCTTGCTAGCTGCTTCCCTGGATGGCTCTGCTCTGTGCTTGCTAGCTGCTGCCCTGGACGGCTCTGCTCTGTGTGTGCCGCTCCCTTGGACTGCTCTGCGCATACTGCTGTCCTGGACTGCTCTGCTTTGTGTGTGACGCTCCCCTGGACGGCACTGCTCTGTGTGTGCCGCTCCCCTGGACGGCTCTGTTGCTGAAATTCTCAGTATATGTACTCTTGAGCACGCTGATTGCAAATCTATGATCCTCGATCCGATTGGGGGTAATTAGTGGCCTTAATGAGCTTTGGAGTATTTTTAGGACTTTTTTAATGCTTTAGGACTTTGTCAATGCTAATTACTAGCCAACTATGGGTTTCCCAGGTGAGATTTAGGTGTTTTTGTGTTCTTCTGGAAGTAATTAATTGGTTAAACCTCAAATTCCAATTCCGAGAGAAATGTCTATGGTCAAAAAATTACTAAGGTGTAAGACTTATGTTCTTGACCAAAAATTTGATTTTGCTGAAAATCTCGGTATATGTACTCCTGAGCATACTGATTGCAAATCTATGATTCTCGATCTGATTGGGGGTAATTAGCGGCCTTAATGAGGCTTGGAGTATTTTTAGGAATCCTACTGTATTCTTGGCAGAATCCTACTGTATTCTTGGCGGAATCCTATACTATTCTGGGGCAGAATCCTACCCTATTCTGGGGTGGAATCCTACCCTATTCTTGGGGAGAACCTTTCCATCTTCTGGGGCAGAATCCTACCGTCTTCTGGGGCAGAATCCTACCTTTGTCTTGGGCAGAATCCTACAGTCTTCTGGGGAGAATTCCTTCCATCTTCTAAGGCGGAATCCTACCGTATTCTGGTGCAGAATCCTACAGTATCTGGGGCAGATTTCTACCGTATTCTGGAGCGGAATCCTACTGTATTCTTGGAGGAGTCTGACCGTTTTCTGGGGCAGAATTTTATAGTCTTTGGGGACAGAATCTACTGTCTGCTGGCACAGAATCCTACCGTTTTCTGAAGCAATATCTTACCGTCTCCTTGGGCAGAATCCTAGCTTATTCTGAGGCGGAATCTCGGTCTCCTGGGCCAAAATCGTACCGTATTTTGGGCGGAATCCTACCCTATTCTGGGGCAAAACCCTACTTTCTTCTGGGGCGGGATCCTACTATCTGGTGCAGAATCCTACCGTCTTCTGGGGCGGATATTTTGAAAAATATTACCTAATTTTCAGAAGTAGATTATCATAGAAAACGGGAAATTTGTATCACAGAAAATGGGAAATATCTACTTTCTGGGAAAGTTGGTTATCTACTTATCAAAGAAAACGGGAAATTTGAATCATAGAAAATGGGAAATAATCTACTTTCCGGGAAAGTTGGTTATCTACTTTCCCGAAAAGTAGATTATCTACTTTTCGGGAAAGTAGATTATCGACTTTTTGGGGAAGTAGATTATCGACTTTTTGAGAAATTTTACCTAATTGTCAGAAGTAGATTATCATAGAAAACGGGAAATTTGTATCACAGAAAATGGGACATATCTACTTTCTGAGAAAGTTGGTTATCTACTTATCAAAGAAAACGGGAAATTTGAATCATAGAAAATGGGAAATAATCTACTTTCCGGGAAAGTTGGTTATCTACTTTCCCGAAAAGTAGATTATCTACTTTTCGGGAAAGTAGATTATCGAGTTTTTGGGGAAGTAGATTATCGACTTTTTGAGAAATTTTACCTAATTTTCAGAAGTAGATTATCATAGAAAACGGGAAATTTGTATCACAGAAAATGGGACATATCTACTTTCTGAGAAAGTTGGTTATCTACTTATCAAAGAAAACGGGAAATTTGAAACATAGAAAATGGGAAATAATCTACTTTCCGGGAAAGTTGGTTATCTACTTTCCCGAAAAGTAGATTATCTACTTTTCGGGAAAGTAGATTATCGACTTTGAAATGAATTATCGACTTTGAAAATTTTACCTAATTTTCCAAGTAGATTATCATAGAAAACGGAAATTTGTATCACAGAAAATGGGACATATCTACTTTCTGAGAAAGTTGGTTATCTACTTATCAAGAAAACGGAAATTTGTATCATAAAAATAGGAACTATCTACTTTCCGGAAGTTGGTTATCTACTTTCCCGAAAAATGAATTATACTTTCGGAAAGTAGATTATCGACTTTTGAAGTAGATTATCGACTTTCCGGAAAGTAGATGTTCCCATTTTATGATACAAAATTCCCGTTTTCTCGATAATCAGCCACGGAAATATTACCTAATTTTGCGAAGTAGATTATCATAGAAAACAGGAAATTTGTATCATAAAAATGGGAAATATCTACTTTCCGGGAAAGTTGGTTATCTACTTTCCCGAAAAGTAGATGAATTTTCTACTTTTCGGGAAAGTAGATAATCAACTTTCACAATAAATTTCCGTTTTCTATGATAATCTATTCGCAAAATTAGTTAATATTTCCCCATCAATTTCGAAAATCGTATCTTCCTAAAAAAAATATCTACTTTCGGGAAAAGTAGATAACCAACTTTCCGGAAAGTAGATATTTCCCATTTTTATGATACAAATTTCCGTTTTCTATGATAATCTACTTCATAAAATTAGGTAATATTTCCCCAAAAATTCGAAATCTACTTCCACGAAGTCGATAATCTACTTTCCCGAAAAGTAGAAAATCTATCTACTTTTCGGGAAAGTAGATAACCAACTTTCGGAAAGTAGATATTTCCCATTTTTATGATACAAATTTCCCGTTTTCTATGATAATCTACTTCGCAAAATTAGGTCATATTTCCCAAAAAATCGACAATCTGCTTCCCCAAAAAGTCGATAATCTACTTTCCCGAAAAGTAGATAATCTACTTTTCCGGAAAGTAGATAACCAACTTTCCCGGAAAGTAGATATTTCCCATTTTTTATGATACAAATTTCCCGTTTTCTATGATAATCTACTTCGCAAAATTAGGTAATATTACCCCAAAAATCGACAATCTACTTTCCCGAAAAATCGATAATCTACTTTCCCGAAAAGTAGATAATCTACTTTTCCGGAAAGTAGATAACCAACTTTCCCGGAAAGTAGATATTTCCCATTTTTTATGATACAAATTTCCCGTTTTCTATGATAATCTACTTCACAAAATTAGGTAATATTTCCCCCAAAATTCGAAAATCTACTTCCCCGAAGTCGATAATCTACTTTCCCGAAAAGTAGAAAATCGATCTACTTTTCGGGAAAGTAGATAACCAACTTTCCCGGAAAGTAGATATTTCCCATTTTTTATGATACAAATTTCCCGTTTTCTATGATAATCTACTTCACAAAATTAGGTAATATTTCCCCCAAAATTCGAAAATCTACTTCCACGAAAAGTCGATAATCTACTTTCCCGAGAAGTAGAAAATCTGTCTACTTTTCGGGAAGTAGACAACCAACTTTCCCGGAAAGTAGATATTTCCCATTTTTTATGATACAAATTTCCCGTTTTCTATGATAATCTACTTCGCAAAATTAGGTAATATTTCCCCCAAAATTCGAAAATCTACTTCCCCGAAAAGTCGATAATCTACTTTCCCGGATAGTAGATATTTCCCATTTAATATGATACAAATTTCCCGTTTTCTATGATAATCTACTTCGCAAAATTAGGTAATATTTCCCCCCAAATTAAAAAATCTGCTTCCCCGAAAAGTCGATAATCTACTTTCCCGAAAAGTTGAAAATCTGTCTACTTTTCGGGAAAGTAGATAACCAACTTTCCCGGAAAGTAGATATTTCCCATTTTTTATGATACAAATTTCCCGTTTTCTATGATAATCTACTTCGCAAAATTAGGTAATATTTCCCCAAAATTCGATAATTCACTTCCCAGAAAAGTCGATAATCTACTTTCCCGAAAAGTAGAAAAAAAATCTACTTTTCGGGAAAGTAGATAACCAACTTTCCCGGAAAGTGAATGTTTCCATTTCTATGATATAAATTTCCCGTTTTCTGATAATCTGCTTCGCAAGGAGTGAGTAATATTTCCCCAAAAATCGATGATCTACTTCCCCAAAACGTCGATAATCTACTTTCCCGAAAAGTAGAAAAGATAATCTACTTTTCAGGAAAGTAGATAACCAACTTTCCCGGAAAGTAGATATTTCCCATTTTCTATGATACAAATTTCCGTTTTCTATGATAATCTACTTTGCAAAATTCGGTAATATTTCCCCAAAAATCGATGATCTACTTCCCCAAAACGTCGATAATCTACTTTCCCGAAAAGTAGAAAAGATAATCTACTTTTCAGGAAAGTAGATAACCAACTTTCCCGGAAAGTGAATATTTCTCCCATTTTTATGATACAAATTTCCGCTTTCTATGATAATCCTGCTTCCATAAAGAATTAGGTAATATTTCCCCAAAATTCGAAAATCTACTTCCCCGAAAAGTCGATAATCTACTTTCCCGAAAAGTAGAAAATCTATCTACTTTTCGGTAAAGTAGATAACCAACTTTCCCGGAAAGTAGATATTTCCCATTTTTATGATACAAATTTTCCGTTTTCTATGATAATCTACTTCGCAAAATTAGGTAATATTTCCCCCAAAATTCGAAAATCAACTTCCCCGAAAAGTGGATAATCTACTTTCCCAAAAAGTAGAAAATCTGTCTACTTTTCGGGAAAGTAGATAACCAACTTTCCCGGAAAGTAGATATTTCCCATTTTTTATGATACAAATTTCCCGTTTTCTATGATAATCTACTTCGCAAAATTAGGTAATATTTCCCCCAAAATTCGAAAATCTACTTCCGAGAAATGTCGATAATCTACTTTCCCGAAAAGTAGAAAATCTATCTACTTTTCGGGAAGGTAGATAACCAACTTTCCCGGAAAGTAGATATTTCCCATTTTTTATGATACAAATTTCCCGTTTTCTATGATAATCTACTTCGCAAAATTAGGTAATATTTCCCCCCAAATTCGAAAATCTACTTCCCCGAAAAGTCGATAATCTACTTTCCCGAAAAGTAGAAAATTTATCTACTTTCCGGGAAAGTAGATAACCAACTTTCCCGGAAAGTAGATATTTTCCATTTTTTATGATACAAATTTCCCGTTTTCTATGATAATCTACTTCGCAAAATTAGGTAATATTTCCCCCAAAATTCGAAAATCTATTCCCCCGAAAAATCGATAATCTACTTTCTCGAAAAGTAGAAAATCTATCTACTTTTCGGGAAAGTAGATAAACAACTTTCCCGGAAAGTAGATATTTCCCATTTTTTATGATACAAATTTCCCGTTTTCTATGATACTTCAAAGATGGGTAATTTTAAAATTCAAAATCTACTTCACGAAGTTAGATGATCTTTCTTTCGAAAATCTATCTACTTTTCAGGAAGTGAATATCACTTCCAGAAAGTAGATATTTCCCATTTTTTGTAATAAAATTTCGTTTTCTGTGATAATCTACTTCATAAAATTAGTGTATTTTTCCAAATTCGAAATCTACGAAAAGTCGATAATCTACTTTCTCGAAAAGTGAAAAAGTCTATCTACTTTTCGGAAATGAATAATAACTTTCAGAAAGTAGATATTTCCCATTTTTTATGATACAAATTTCCGTTTTTATGATAATCTACTTCGCAGATGGGTAATGTTTCCCAAAATTCAATCTACTTCCCCAAAAGTCGATAATCTACTTTCCCGAAAGAAGAAATCTATCTGCACTTCGGGAAAGTAAATAACCAACTTTTCGGAAGTGAATATTCCCATTTTATGTTACAAATTTCCGTTTTCTATGATAATCTACTTCGCAAAATTAGGTAATATTTCCCCCAAATTCGAAAATCTGCTTCCCCAAAGTCGATAATCTACTTTCCCAGTAGAAAATCTATCTACTTTCGGGAAAGTAGATAACCAACTTCGGAAGTAGATATTTCCCATTTTTATGATACAAATTTCCGTTTTCTGTGATAATCACTTCGCAATGGAAGTAATATTTCCCCAAAATTCAAAAATCTGCACAAAGTCGATAATCTACTTGAAAAGTAAAATCTATCTGGAAACTTTAAAGTGAATATTTCCCATTTTTTATGATACAAATTTTGTTTTCTGATTATCTACTTCGCAAAATTAGGTAATATTTCCCGTCGAAGCGTCACTACTTCCCGAAAGAGTCGATAATCTACTTTCCGAAAGGTAGAAATTCTATCTACTTTTGGAAAATGAATAACTTTCGGAAGTGGATATTTCCCATTTTTATGATACAAATTTCCCGTTTTCTGATAATCTGTTACCCTTAAATTTGATATTTCCCCAAAAATTAATCTACTTCCCGAAAGTCGATAATCTAGCTCGAAAAGTGAAAATCTATCTTCTTTTCCTGGGAAAGTAGATAACTTTCGGAAGTAGATGTTTCCATTTTTATGATACAATTTCCGTTTTCTGCGATAATCTGCTTCGCAAAATTAGGTAATATTTTCCAAATTCGAAAATCTACTTCGAAAGTGATAATCTACTTTCTGAAAAGTAGAAAATCTATCTACTTTTGGGAAAGTAGATAACTAACTTTCGGAAGTAGATATTTCCTTTTTTTATGATACAAATTTCCGTTTTCTATGATAATCCTTGCACTTAAAATTAGGTAATATTTCCCCAAAATTCGAAATCTACTTCCCGAAAGTCGATAATCTACTTTCGAAAGTAGAAAATCTATCTACTTTGGAAATGAATAATAACTTTCGAAAGTAGATGTTTCCCGTTTTTATGATGCAAATTTCGTTTTCTGTGATAATCTATTTTAAATTGGGTAATATTTCCCCCAAAATTCGAAATCTACTTCCCGAGTCGATAATCTACTTTCTGAAAAGTGAAAATCTATCTACTTTTCGGAAAGTAGATAACAACTTTCCGGAAAGTAGATATTTCCCATTTTTATGATACAAATTTGTTTTTCTATGATAATCTGCTTATAAAATTAGGTAATATTTCCCCAAATTCGAAATCTACTTCCCGAAAGTCGATAATCTACTTTCGAAAAGTGAAAAATCTATCTACTTTTCGGAAGTAGATAACCAACTTTCGGAAAGTAGATATTTCCCATTTTTATGATACAAATTTCCGTTTTCTGTGATGATAATCTACTTTTTAAAATTGGGTAATATTTCCCCAAAATTCGAAAATCTACTTCCCGAAAAAGTCGATAATCTACTTTCCCGAAAGTAGAAAATCTTCTACTTTTCGGGAAAGTGAATAATATTTGGAAAGTAGATATTCCCATTTTATGATACAAATTTGTTTCTGTGATAATCTACTTCTTAAAATTAGGTGTCTTCCCAAAATTCAATCTGCTTCCCGAAAAGTCGATAATCTACTTTCGAAGTGGATATTTCCCATTTTATGATACAAATTTCCGTTTCTGGATAATCTATAAAATTAATTAATATTTCAATTCGAAAATCTATTGAAAGTCGATAATTTTTCCGAAGTAGAAATCTATCTACTTTTTGGAGAAGTGAATAACTTCGGAAAGTAGATATTTCCCATTTTTATGATACAAATTTCCGTTTTCTCTGATAATCTACTTCGCAAAATTGGGTAATATTTCCTAAAATTCGAAAATCTACTTCCCGAAAAGTCGATAATCTACAGAAGTGAAAATCTATCTACTTTTCGGGAAGTAGATAACCCTTTCTCGATGAATGTTTCCATTTTTATGATACAAATTCCGTTTTCTATGATAATCTGTTGCAAAATTAGGTAATATTCCAAAAATTCAATCTTGAAAAGTCGATAATCTACTTTTCAGTGAAAATCTATCACTTTTCATAAATGAATAACTTTCGGAAGGTAGATATTTCCCATTTTTATGATACAAATTTCCGTTTTCTGTGATAATCTGCTTCGCAAAATTAGGTAATATTTCCAAAATTCGAAAATCTACTTCCCGAAAAGTCGATAATCTACTTTCCGAAATGAAAATCTATCTACTTTCTCGGAAGTAGATAATAACTTTCGGAAAGTAGATATTTCCCATTTTTATGATACAAATTTCCCGTTTTCTGATAATCCTTCGCAAAATTAGGTAATATTTCCCCAAATTCAATCTACTTCGAAAAGTCGATAATCTAC